>NC_089860.1:17803712-18108712 GCF_036373705.1 Amia ocellicauda
GGAGAAGTAGGAACATTGAAATACAAACAAAAAGATTAGCGGCATGACTCCATGAAACCTTGTACCCGCCTGCTAATGAAAAAACTACAAATATACTTGATAGCTGACCTAAGCAATAAGTGGTTGACACTGAGTACAAGTTTGTAGTTTTCTATTAGTAGTTCAGTGCATGTTAGATGGTTTCAGCAGACGCTTAATCTTGCAACTCCACAGTGTGTTCCTTTTAATCACACTCAGTTCTGGGTCATCATTACGTGTATTCATCTGCTGGCATTCTTTACTAAAATAAGGGCCGAAGCCAGTATAATTACGTCACTATTATATTGTGAGACCTTGCTCTGTGAAGTAGAACATTCTTCTTCAAAGATGAATGAGCGTGTCACTGGATTAATTGTATAGAATGATATGCCAAGAAACACATGGCTCAATGGAGAAAGTGGGGTAAGAATAGAGATGTAAACAACGCTAACGTGAGTGACTGCCAGCTAAATATTTCCAAAGAGATGCTGAGTCACAATTATCACTTTCACAGATAAAAATATGCTCTCCTCATTGAATATCAGTATTAGCTGCATATCTGAGGAGTGCTAAGTTCTCTTCAATCAATGAGGAACTTGTTAACTCTCTCTGGGTCATTAACAAGCAGAAACATGTCAGTTGCAGCTACTTAAGAGTGTTCCTCATTCACCATTCAGTCTTTTCAGACACACTCCAATCATTTTGACGAGCAACTCATTCTGGTGCCTCTTGATTTGCTATTATGTCATGCATTGCTATCTGAATCCTTTCTTATGTTGCTGTTCTTCTAGAGCTGAAACAGCTTTTCCATTTCTTTATTCCCTGAAATGTCTGGTGATGCATTTCTGCTGAATTTTGGCATTGCAATTCAGTCTCCAGGAGAAGATGACCTCCTGGCAGATCTTGCTGCCCACTGAAGTTGTCTAAAGTCTTGGTGATGGTGGGGATTAAACTGGAATAGAGGTTTTGACACCTCTAACACCAATAAACCTTTACAATTATCACTGTTGTCATATATAAACCCTAGAAATAATAGTAGTCCATTTTAGTTCCATAACTGAGAAAAACTGGCAAAAAGTGACATGCCATGCACTAGGAAAATGGAAAATATTTGTAAAAGTCAGTGCGGGAAGAAAAAATGGGATACATCCAATTTAAATACTCAAACCAAAAGGCATGCAGTGACCTGATATTACCAAGGAAATGCAAAGGCAAGCAATTTCTCCAGTTTACAAAAATGCAGACAATTAGTTAGTGAGCTCTGCTGGTAAAGGACAGCCAAATGAATTAGGGAACATGCCTACAGTCTGCCACTTCAAAGCCTGGACTTCAAAATGTGAGCGCCATAACTTGTGCAAATAAATACTTTCCCACTTGCCAACAGGAAGATCAAGGCATCTGGCTTCAAAGTGTGGGGCAAATCAGCTAACGAGACACATAATTTTGGGAGAAGGTGTAAGGCTCTCTGTAAATCATTTATTTGGATTAAAAAAGATGACAGAAACATATTTATCTGTGATCGCTGCCAAAAACAGAAAAGTGCCATACTGTAAATCCCAGACTGTAATTACATATTTCAAACCCATTTCACTGGGCTGATTTTCTCTTTCTAATGGAAGTAAAATTCCATTAATGATATATGATATTAAGTAACCTTAAGAAGTGTTGTTGTTTTTTTTTAACAGATGGGGGTCAAATCTGTAGCACACTGTACTGTTTCTCCTCGACTTTTTCACAGAGAGATTCAATCTGACATAAACACTAACAGCTCTAGTTTTTTCATGAACCCAATATGTTAAATTCTTCGGAGATGTACCTGTATAAACAATGATTGTTTAAACAGAGTTGTCCTCAAGAATATTTCAAATTATTTAATTCTCAGTTTCGTGATTAAGTTTCTTGAACATACAATAAAGTTAATTTTTGTTGGCTTGTTTATGATCTTCAAATTATGTTACATCGCCATTTTATTACAGCATTACTATTGTCTTGTTTAACATGACTCCAAAAGTACTAGTATTTAAATCTCCTTTGATACACTAAACTGATTAAAATGGTCAGAGTAATGTACATGTATTATTATAATATGTTGACATTGCGGAATTCGCTGAACTTTGAAAGGAAAATGTTGCAATAAAGTTGAACAACTGGATTGAAATAGTTTCTGAAACCAGACCGGCTAATGGTGGATACAGAAATACACATTTACACTCACAGCAAATGCTCTTATTCTCTATTGACCCTGACCTCCCCATTTGCAGGCAAGAAATGGTCTGCATCTGTCAACTGCTGAGACTGAGCCCCACCATCCCAAGTGCTTATCAACCTTTCACCTTTAACAAGCAGTGAATTCATTACTGTGTTTGCACACACCGTGGCCACTCGCTGTGCATCAGTGGGGGCTGTAGTCTCTGGAGTTTCAATCTATTACCTTTCACAAACATTGCCTCTGCATACCTGCTCCATTTCTGTGCTGACAAACAGTCCATTCTCAGACTATTATGCTTCCACTGAAGTGAGTCTGTTTATTGAAAATGACAAAGTACATCGACATGCTTATTTTTCAGTACTTTTCTCCTTTGCACTCATAATAATAATAATAATAATAATAATAATAATAATAATAATAATAATAATAATATTAATAATACAAAATCATAAAGTACCTTCATTAAGAATACCCATTTTAATGTACACTAAAAATAGATAAACAGCAAACAAACAGTAAAAAATAACATTTTGTAAAATTATATAGTTTTCATTGGGGTATGCTGCAACTAAATCTATTCATTTTCTTATAATCTGAAAGATTTTGTATATTTACAAAACACTGTAATGTAATTAGTGCTTATTACACAGTTATAACACACAATTGAATTACATATTTAAATACCTAGCAAATATATTTAATTAATTAATATTATATTCTAAAACTAGTACTGTATATGTAATTACAAAGCATACGTACAACATTTTAAAACATCTTGTATAAAAATAAGGCATTTATTGACATAAACTAAGAAAACGAGATGGTGTAGTGTATTGTTCCTGAATGTTCCACATGTGAACACAGTTTCTGCAAAATGGAGATCCCTTTGATAGATATCCAGTCTTAGTGATATGATGTCCTCTTTGTCAGTCTTGAGCATAATTGTGCTGAAACGGTTTCTACATGGCAAAGCCAAGAGTTAACAGATTGTGAAAGCACCAAGACCACAGCAATAAGTGAGTCTGATGAAAGCAGCAAAGTGTTAATATGCTTGTGATTTTATTAGCTCTCTGCTGGGCCTCAAAAACAGTGCAACCCTTTCAACACACATAATAAAGCCATGACCAAAATGCAGCAGATTGCTGCAGAATTGTTGTTTGCTGTTGTAGTCTCCATTGCTGTCTGCCATAGATATATTCATCTTTACCTCCCCAATGATTTATCTATGCCATTTAAATTTGAGGCTTACCTTTTCCCAGGGCTGGAATATATTCTATCATGCTTAAAGGTTATTAGTTCCCATCTCTTGGACTTTGACTGCTATCTTTCTCTGTATGTTTCCAAAGTAGGAATGTTTTGACCACAGGATAGATTTAACTTAACATTTGTAATAGAATGTAATATACCAAACTATTCCTATTCCTACTCAAGATTGTCTAGCACTGGATTCAAACTTAATAAACCTAATATAAAAGCCCTGTGACTCCCTTGACATTTCTAGGCATTCATATTCCTTAACATCACACATGCAGAGCCGCAAACAAAACATAAACAGTGCTGAAAGCAGACGGACTGGGAATTCTTTGCTGTGCTGTCTTTATGATTTATTATAAAGTTGGCACCATGTACAGTTAATTAAACATGAACATTTTAATCTGTGTTGGAAAGGTAGAAACATGGGTTGTAAAAGAGCACCTTAGAGTGGCGTGTAGAAAACAAAAACAAATTCCATACAAGGACTTACATTTTGGTTTTCTTTTCTTTGTTTTTGTTCATTTCCAGGGGAGCCTTCTCGGTGGTGCGGCGCTGTGTGAAAGTCCTCTCTGGACAGGAGTACGCTGCCAAGATCATCAACACCAAAAAGCTCTCTGCTCGGGGTAAGCGGCATTCTGAATGTCTTTTATTGCTCCAGGTGATAAAGCACTTCAGTGAAACTATCATCCAATATTGGTCTTAAGCCTGCTTGGGCATCCTGTCCAAACGATATTTGCATATATTTATATGAATTGTATTCATTCAATTTGATCTTTAATATGTCCTGAGAAACATCACCACCAGACACGAGACCTGAATGGGTCCTGAAAACAAGTATTTGAGTGGCTTTTATATGTTTGATATGTTAACACTGGTTTCTGTACAGCAGGATACATACATAGTTTAAGTTTCTTGTAGGTCTTGAAGGCTTCATCTTGGGGGAGAAAACTTCCAGAATGCGTTGTAGGTGACGCCCACATTAAAATGTAAAACTATAGTCCCTCTTCTCCAGCGAACTGAATCTCCCACAATGGATCTGAACACTTTTTTTGCCAGTATTATTTGGTGAAAGCTTATGCCCTCGATGCTCTTGCCAAAGAACACCAGAGAATAAACATTGATGGCTCGTCTTTTGTGCCTCGACCCCTGTAGGTGTAAACTCCTACATTTATCCTACTTTGCCAGTAGAGCTTTATAGCTGAGATTAAGCAGTGACATAATTCTAAGGCATCGATATCAGAGAAATTAAAATCAGTCTGAAGATGTGATATTCACTTCAAATCCATACAAAGGCAAACAATACAGAGAAATGATTGAAAGCATCATATTTGTTCTTTTTAGAGTGTGGCTATTGTTAATGTTTTCTCTTAATGAAGGGTTCAGTTGTGTTTTTAACCCACATAGCAACCACAAAAGCCTGCTGATAATGTGACAGTGCTTTATGTTTGATGAATTCTGAACTACAGAAAGCAGCTTTAGGGCCATTTTTAAGTGCTGTACATTATTCTCCTCCTACTTTGATATTGAATAGAATATATAGGTCTACTAGTTATTGTGAAACCTTTCCGTACCATCGCATACCAGTTAAGCATGGGTTTTCGTGTCTGAGAATGGAAACACATCATTGCTTTTTGGTATAGTTGATCTTTGTCAACCACAGGTATCAAAAACACAAAAGAAGCAAACTTCTCCAATTATAAAATGTTAAATACACTCCCCTCGAGAAAACAAAGTATTCACTACCAGGTTTGGCTTAATGTTGCTTACACCTGAATTCCAATCCTGTGGTCTGAGTGGTTTTAAAATGTGATTCTGTCTTGCGGCTGTCAGAATACAGCTACATCTGCCTAGTTTATGTTGTTCCTCTGCTTGCATTATTAGGGGTTGATGCCAAGATATCTAAACCAAATATGACAGACAAAATAAACAGACTCCCTGGTAAAGGCCTAAATGGCAACTATTTTGTGAGTCCAATGTATTTTGGTCTATGCTCATGCAGAGACTGGGCAATGTCTGGAGAGTCTGCTTACACACACACACACACACACACACACACACACACACACACACACACACACACACATCATTTCTAGTTCACCTGAGGTTAATTTATTGATAGTATATTTAAAGACAAACATTTACAAATTGCAAAAAATTGTGAAAAAGTTGTGAAAAATCACAATGGATACATGGATACATTAGAAGCATGTATTTTACAATTTAATAAATCGAAGCATAATTGTGGTTTAATTGGTTAGCAAATACGATGACCTCAAATGAACTACGGTACTAATTACAAATGCATTATTAGACTGTTGAATAGAGCAGAGCTGTGTTGACATTCCTATAATCACTGCACAATGTACTTGCTAACAGCTGCCTATGTTTGGTTAATGATTATATATTTGCTGATTTCAAGTTTATAAGTCATTATCAGTGTAGTCATTTGCAATCCCAGTTATAAAGTCATACCTTTCTTTGAAAGGGTAGAGACATTGGAGAGGAACACCTCATTAATTGCTATTTCCATCATAAAACCAGTAGAGCAGCAAGACCTGGATTAAAAAGCTATATGTGAAAATAGTTTTCATCTTTTAAGTGGGATACATCAGAAGGCAGGGCTTATTAAGAAAACTCAATTAAAAGCAACTACCGGAACCATCTACCAATCACTGTCTTTCTTTCCCTTTAGCAAACTTTTGATATGTTTAAAAAAAAAAACAGCAGGAAAAATGAAAAATAGTGGGCATAATGCTTTGAAATATATGACATTTTTAAGCTTTCTGTTAAATTACTTGTCTATTACCGTCATATCTGCTGAAGATGCAGAATTTATTTTCCTATCAAAAAGTGATAAAACCCAAAACAAACACTGTGATTTATTTTGAATTTTTTAAACACTTCCTTTTTCACTATTTCTGAAGCACAATAGTTTGCCATAAAAACAAAGAGCTTTCTCACTGTTATTTAAGTCAATGTCTGGAGGCGAGAAGTATCATTTTGTAAAGTACTCCCAATTATGAACCCGGCTTGCTTTAATAGATGACACATGCAGTGTTGCTCAAACTTAGATACTATGGAATAATTTAGGATTGAATGTGAAGTTTGTGGTCATTTTGAAGCTCGCCATATCCTGATATTTTTTTTGCGCTGTGTATTGGAACGGGAAGAGTCTCCCCTTTGCTGTGCTGTGCTTTAAAATAAAGAAAGTGACTTATTGGACATGGAGAAAAATAAAAACCTTAACAAAGACTGTCAGTGAATAATGTGAGTTTGCGGCCATTTTTCCCTTCCCTTTCTATGATCCTCTTGGGTTTGCATCTTCAGTTGCATGTGAATGAGAATGGGGTTTTGCTTTTACTTTTCCGGTTAAGAAGCATGCTTGTGATAAGTATAAAGTGATTTTTCCACTTCAAATCTCTTTATCTTTCAAAGGACAGCTTTCTGGGTTTTAGTTGGTATCGCCAGGCAAGACTAAGAAATGGAGTCTGTGATTTTCTAGATCGTTAGTTTCACATGTATGCAATCTGTTGTCTCTCCAATAAAATTGATATGGGAGCTGGATTTATTTCTATAAGAATACAGTTCTTTGGTATATTTGTCACCATTTTCTTCCAGTTTGTGTGGATTGAATGGGACTGGAATTTTAACAAGTTCCTCTGATCCTGTCTTTGGTGAATAAAGACTACACACCTCCCACACTGTTGCTAAGCAGAACATTTTGTTTTAATGTCGCAGACTCATTATTAGCAAGGCAAAATTCACTATTTCATTTATCATTGTTTTATCCTGTGGAGAGTGAAAAAAAAAATGTCTCCCTCTTTCCTTCGCTCATTATATTTTCCCTATCATTCACCATAATAGAAAACTAAAGAAATGCCACCATGCAAATGCTGTAGCTGTTTTTTCACAAAGCAATTCAACGGCACCAAAACCAATCAGAAAAGAATACATGGGTAGCAGTGTGCATGAAAACATTGCCTCAGCCAAATACATTCTGGACAATTAAAACAGGTGTTTTGGAAGGACAGTTAACCCTCAGATGTAATGGAAGTGTTTCATAGTTTGCTCAGTAACAGACAGCCTATGATGTGCAAAAGGCCATTCACCCCATGTATTACAGACCTGCTATGATGTGCCTGAGGTTTATAAAAGCTGCCAACTAGTGTAGAGACTCAATGGATGTTTGGTTTCTAACATTTTGTATTAACAAACATGCACATACATTTTTAATATTGTTTTTGTGCTCTTCTGTTTCTCAGAACCACATAGTTTAAGTATTGTTAATTGCAAAATTGGTTTAAACATGCTCGGGGTCATTGACAGAGCTAGACATTTGCTTGGCTGATCTTGAAGGGTGTGGATGAATCATATTGTGAACTGGACACCATGTAGAAGATATGCATTGGGGAAAAGAGAGCAAATTTTCTTTGGAGAAATTAATGTCTTGCTAGAAACAGAAAATTGCTGTGTAGCATAAAGACTGAGAGTCTGGAGACCCAGGGAGACTTAATAAAGCTGTTATAGTGCAAGGAAGAAATATACAGTGACAGTCAGACGAACAAGCAAAGCTGTCAAAAAGAATGTCTCTTGCTCATTAGGGCTTTCTGCCGCTACTAGATACTAAATATATCTCTGCTCTTAATGGAGGCAGTATTCGGGGAGTCATAATCTGAGCTGCAAGGCAGGCTGATAGAAGTGCAGTGGACTGGACTGCGATCTACAAAAGAAATACACACAAAGAAAAGTTCAAATAACGGACTAATATTTCTCCTCTGATGTATTAAACCGTGGATAAGGTCTTGACTGGCAGGGATGGTGTTATTAAGTTGCCTGTTGAAAGGCCTTGCCTGAGGTTATGTGGCTAAATAATGCTTGCGATATTGCACAAGGTAAAGTATAGCGGAAAAACCCATAACAAGGTCATACTCTCGAAGCACACACACACACATATATATATACACATTATATTGCATTCGTATCTACATCTGAAAGGTACCTGGAAGCAACTGAATCAATTAACAAAAACATATTTAAAATGAACAGAACATTTTAACATTTTACAATAAGTCTCCCTAGTTACAGTGTATTTACATAGTAGGTACTCATAAGAACGGTGTAATTATGCATTATTACAATGTATTTAATGTGTAAAAAGTGGGCCATGCATGGTATAGCTCCAAAGGTAGCCTCCTGGTGGGCATCCTTACCAGATAATTGTGTACTTACATATACCGTTAATCATTATAACACAATAAGTACATTGTAATAATGTTCTCATGAGTAACTACAAATATTAGTTACTGAGTACCTACTATGTACATACACTGTAACTAGGGACATTGTAAGTGTAACCTAGAAAATAAATGTGTAAAATGAGAAAAATGTATAAAATATATAATAAAGAATCCTAGATAGAATTAAAATGTCTAATATATAATAAATACACATTTAAAGAAAGACCCATAGTAGGACACACATGCTAATTAAACACTCTTCCAAAAAGTGGACATGGATTTCTGACACTCGACAGCCTCTCTGTTTGAGTTGAAGACAATAAAATATCTTATTTGAAAGTTGTCCTATTGGTTTGTCTTCATGATAATTCCAATTATAACACCCATTATGAGGGAGAAAAAAGGTCACATTCCTTCAAAGAATCCCAGGTGCAACATATTGCACTGGAGCGAGTATTTCAGATTATGTAATTGATTTATACCTATATTGAATCCCCACACAATAAGGCTACAGAATTAGTAAAGCTATCAAGTGGTAAAATGATTACTTTGTTCTCCTTGAGAACTGCTTGCATAACTGAGTAATCACAAAATGAATACATGAATAATAGAAAAGTTAAAATACTTTCTTCCCTTTGTTTGTATTGATTCAAATATTCCTTTCACTTTATTTGCACATCTGAATTGTTATATCACGGGGCCAATCATCTGGCATACTCAATTACCAGCAAATGAAACACAAACAATACCCCAGAGTACTAACTCCTTGAGGTTTATTTTAAAAATAGAACCAGGTGGGCTGTAAGACACAATGCTTCCATATCTCTTCAAGTGAAGCCTTGGTTTTGTGCCCAAAGATCTGTCACACTCTCTTGCTATACGATTTCCATTCATCTCTGCCTCATTACAATATTGTTTTTCTTTTCTGGTGGTCTTTTTTATTACATTTTCTTTGTCATTTTTTTGGCAGTTGGCAGTTATTTATCCCATTCTGTACTCCACAACCAACTTCCCACCTACACCTCGCCTGAGAAATGTCCTCGCTTTTCTCAGCATTCAAATTCCAAAACAGATAGAGGAGATACAGGGTTTATGATTTAGTTTAGATAAAATAAATAGTTTCTCACACCATAGCATTCAATCTTCCGGATACCAGGTCAGAGGCCAAGCAAAATCCCTTTCCAGTCGTGGTGCCCCGTGATCGACCAATCAGCTCCCACCGATGGGAATATCCCACCAGACTCCATCTAGCCATCTTCAAACCAGAAATCTCCATCATATAGGATTCATCATTCAATGGTATATGCTTTTAGTGCATGATCCATTTGGATACCTTTTAATTAACGTTGACCTCAGGCATTATTTATGGTTTGCTGTGTTTATTTTTAGTTGCAGTTTATGCGTGTGATATAATGACTTTGTAATAAAGAAAAGCAGAGGGCTAATTTCAGATGATTGCATATAATTAGAGTAGCATTGAAAGGTTTGTTTTTCTAAGGGACAGATACAAGTTTGCTTCTCTAAATGTTTAGGCACTGGTGAGAGTATCTGTCAAAACCAACCTTTCTGACCAGATCTTAAAAACAACACAACTGTGTCTTTTGTGTAAGTGCTGAATCATCTTGTTGTTGTCTTTAGAAAAACAGAGTTCAGTGTGAAAAAGAAAGAAAAGAAAGAAAAAAAAGCAGACACCAGTTGACTTTAATCCGGGGTCACTGGAGGTAATTTACATGACATTTGTGAACAGTGTATTCTTGTCATTTTCTATTGATAGCTTGCTAGAAATCACATAGCATTTGCATCAGTGAAGTCTAGTACCCCAGTGGGTCCTACAGGAGCACACTGAGCAAAGAGCAAACTCAGTGGGAAGGCAAAGTGTTTGTAGACAGAAAGTTTGTTAGTTTTCAGCCTGCCACCCCCTATTTTCATATTTGTGTTTTTCACCCTTTTTGAAACCTTTAGCCATACGTAAAATACTTAAAAAACAGCCAAATGTCTTTGAGAATATGGATCCTGGGTACCAGATTTTTTCCTGTCTTCCTGTACTAACGGCAAGCTGCAATTACATAAGCCCATTGCAAGAGTGCAAGGTGTCTCAGCTCTAGTTTTTACTTTGCCTCTAATACACAGCCAACACATTGACTTGGTGTGAAGGGATGTTTGAGTTCTTACAGACAATTCATTTTTTTACTTAGCTGGATGACTGTATTTAGGGTGATCTAGTACTGACACCTAGGAAGAAATGGGAAATGTTAGATTACTCAGACATATACATTGTAAAGCTTGTGTTGCAATGGGAGTAAGGTGTTTCTTTAATTTGTGCAGCTGTTAAATAACATCTGGCTTGCCATGTAGTTGTATACCATCACTCTCCAGTTTCCAAGTGGCCTGCAACCACAGCATACTGCTAAACTGGAAAAAAAGGTGTTTTAGAATAATGTGTCTATTAAAAAGTCTTAAAGCAAAGCAGATTGAATTACGATTTTAGACTTCACCACATTGTAAGATCTGTCTTGATTTATGAACAATTGTGGCTCTTCAGTTTATTTGGTGAGAAGAAAATACACAAGTCAAAACCTACCCCCAGTTACTGGGAAACATGTATTAGGTTTTAATACAGCAGAAAAGCATCACTCCAAAACAACAGCTGTGGTCCAGAACTGTTTAAAACCAGCTAAATCAGATTCGTCCCAAGGGTAACACAATTTCTTAATCCCCTTATTTTACAATTAACTCTGTCTTCCCATTATGAAGTCATACCGACTGTTCTGTTTGGGTGGTCTAAGCAAATACATTTTTAACAAAGTCCTGATACATTCATATTTATAAAGGATTAATGAGTGCTGATTAAAGTCCTGATTCTTTATTTTGTTTAATAATGTTTTAGGACTGCTTTTGAAAATATGTAATTAGAAAGGACAGATAGTAACAATCTGTATTGTAATTTTTTGTATTATTATTAATTATTATTACATAGTACTAATGTAATTTCAATGGGTAACACTTTACAATCATGGTCACCAATTCTTAATGAATTAACATATTCATATATATTAACATATGAATGCCTCATGCACTTTGATGTTGAGTTCTGATGTTGATCACATGTATAAGCCCCAACCCCAAACCAGGTCTGTAACCCTCTCCCTTACCCTGACCCTAACCTTATATATATGTAATTAACAGCAGAACTCAGATCACCATCTATTCATTAGTTATACCTGTGGTGTTCATATATCAATTAATTAAGAATTAGTGCCCATTATTGTAAAGTGTGACTGGATAAATTAATATAATGTACCAAAATGTGCCACCTTTCAAAATACGTTTACTGAATACCATATCTGGGGACAATTCAATTAAAACATATAATCTCAAGTATATGTTCCTTGTCAATGGCTCACGGTTTTTGGGAAAGTCAAACTCAATTATCTGCAGTACTAGTCTGAACTCCTGGCAGAAGTCAGAGCTGACAGTCTTATTTGTATTCCGAGCAGGAGTCCTGGATGGAGAGATAATGGAATATAATTTGATTGGTAAAAAAAGGCACACAGGTATAGATTAAAAATAAATACATAAAGGAATCTAGCCTTGCATTCATTATTATTCCAGTTCCCCTGAAGTGTTTGATGTGGGCAAGCTGATTCACCTGCGGAGAGCACAGAACAGCACGAGCATCGATAAAAAGAACTCTACATGCAAAAAGAAGAGACTTAATAATTATCTTTTGGGGTATTTCTCCTTCAAAAATAAATCAGTTTCTCTTTTGCCGTCAAATATTCTGCTAAACCGTCTCCTTGTACTATTCCTGACAGCAGACTGCCAAGAGAGAGCCAGCATGGACACATAATGAGGCCTTGCCTGCCACTTTACATTGCGAGAATCCCGAATCTCGGCCTTAGTTCAAATGACATCAGTTGGCTGCCTGACACTGTGTCAATCTCTTAGGCAGCTTCTATTGGCTCTGCCTTTAGACTACATGCAGTTAGTCACAGACCATATACCTCTAATGTCCTGTCTGCTTGATGAAAGACAGACACATTCCCTACCACCGCTCTTCACCGAGACACAGCAGGAGATACACTCCCCACAGCACTCAGAGAACACACATCAGTCAATACTTAGCTCAGACTGATCTTGCAGCACCAGTGATGCAGATCTGCTAAGATTATATAAAATATTACTTGGTTGCCTGTTGGGCATTGTCCAAGTGGCTACAGGAGAGGAAAATGCGATTTTGTTCGGTGCAACTCGCACATAAAAATGGTTACTGAATCTTTTTCCTATGTTTTCACAGATTGTAATATTGAAGTTCTTGACTAGGTGCAATTGATGTGCATTTAAATATATATATATACACTCACCTAAAGGATTATTAGGAACACCATACTAATACTGTGTTTGACCCCCTTTCGCCTTAATTCTACGTGGCATTGATTCAACAAGGTGCTGAAAGCATTCTTTAGAAATGTTGGCCCATATTGATAGGATAGCATCTTGCAGTTGATGGAGATTCATGGGATGCACATCCAGGGCACGAAGCTCCCGTTCCACCACATCCCAAAGATGCTCTATTGGGTTGAGATCTGGTGACTGTGGGGGCCAGTTTAGTACAGTGAACTCATTGTCATGTTCAAGAAACCAATTTGAAATGATTCGACCTTTGTGACATGGTGCATTATCCTGCTGGAAGTAGCCATCAGAGGATGGGTACATGGTGGTCATAAAGGGATGGACATGGTCAGAAACAATGCTCAGGTAGGCCGTGGCATTTAAACGATGCCCAATTGGCACTAAGGGGCCTAAAGTGTGCCAAGAAAACATCCCCCACACCATAACACCACCACCACCAGCCTGCACAGTGGTAACAAGGCATGATGGATCCATGTTCTCATTCTGTTTACGCCAAATTCTGACTCTACCATCTGAATGTCTCAACAGAAATCGAGACTCATCAGACCAGGCAACATTTTTCCAGTCTTCAACTGTCCAATTTTGGTGAGCTTGTGCAAATTGTAGCCTCTTTTTCCTATTTGTAGTGGAGATGAGTGGTACCCGGTGGGGTCTTCTGCTGTTGTAGCCCATCCGCCTCAAGGTTGTACGTGTTGTGGCTTCACAAATGCTTTGCTGCATACCTCGGTTGTAACGAGTGGTTATTTCAGTCAAAGTTGCTCTTCTATCAGCTTGAATCAGTCGGCCCATTCTCCTCTGACCTCTAGCATCAACAAGGCATTTTCGCCCACAGGACTGCCGCATACTGGATGTTTTTCCCTTTTCACACCATTCTTTGTAAACCCTAGAAATGGTTGTGCGTGAAAATCCCAGTAACTGAGCAGATTGTGAAATACTCAGACCGGCCCGTCTGGCACCAACAACCATGCCACGCTCAAAATTGCTTAAATCACCTTTCTTTCCCATTCAGACATTCAGTTTGGAGTTCAGGAGATTGTCTTGACCAGGACCACACCCCTAAATGCATTGAAGCAACTGCCATGTGATTGGTTGGTTAGATAATTGCATTAATGAGAAATTGAACAGGTGTTCCTAATAATCCTTTAGGTGAGTGTATATATATATATATATATATATATATATATATATATATATATATACATTTTTATCAATCTCTTTTTATCCCTGAGGCACTCCTTCCTGTAAAACTATTCTGCTTCTAAGAAAAGATCTTCAACTCAGCCAAGAGAGAACCAACAAAAATCCTCACTAAAAACATTGCATTCTTTAAACATATTTTCTTTAAAACAAAATCTTTGTGTTTTACTTATAATGGGAACAAATGAACATGACCTTCGGTGCACTGAATATTATCATCTGCATTACAATCTCAGCCTACAAGACAAAAGAATAAGGGAAGGGAAAAATCAATTTAAAAATGTAAATGCACATATGCTAAGTTTTTTTTCAATGTAATAGTCTCCCAAGGTCTGTTAGAAAGCTGAGATGTATGATGCAATAGAACAGGACTAGCTTCAGGGAGACAGTGGTCTGCAAATGAAATGCAGAAGCTAAATCATGCTGATGAGTATGTATTTTAAGTATGTATTTTACTACTAGTGCACTACTCCAGCTGGAATAGGTTTACAGTTAAGCGATGCCAAACACATTCAATCACCAGTTTAATAAATCCCTTAAGGTAAACATTCTTGTAGAAGTATAGATTTGCTATGTAGCTATGTTTTTCACAATGTTTTTCCGAAAGAAGGCTTTAAATAAATAAAACTCAGAAACTGCACGAAGGTTCAAACAAAGCACTCATTGAATAACTGAAAGTGAAGGAGGGAAAACAACCATTTATTGATTTTCACCCAAGTTTTTTTCTTTTCACTTTATAGCCAATTTAAGGTAAGCAATCAAACTCCCTTCAAGCAAATCTTTGTATCATACCTGTACCACATATCTTTTTTCACTCACTCAACTATCTCAAAGTATATATGATGTATGAATGTATATGAAGTTGCCTTAATAACAGATAAGGTGGATCAAGACATTCGATTTAGGTTTCATTGTACCGTGCCTTTTTCTTATGTTAATGCTTTTTTCTCTTAACTTTTCTAGTTTAAGCTTTTAATCAGGAAAATAGGAGATCTATATACTCTTTTGAGCACTCTGTTGTGGGGCTGTAGTACTGAGGGGGTTAAATATATTTCCATCTATATGTTCAGGCATGTGGATATAATTAACTACTAAATTTCTTAGGAGACACCCTTATCCAGGGCGACTTATAATTGTTACAATTTATCACATCATTTTTGTCTACATACAATTACCCATTTATACAGCCGGGTTTTCACTGGAGTAAACCAGGTACAGTACCTTGCTCAAGGGTACAACAGCACCCACCTGGGATTGAACCCACGACCCTCCACTCAGGGGTCCATATGTATGTAGGGAAAGCAACATAAGCAAGCTTTTAAATAAACGATTCAGTTACCTGCAGTCTGGGGTGAACAACTGGCACACAGTCAACAACAACACACCCCAGCACTCGAGAAACCCCTGCACCACTTCCAAGCTGACACTTAAAAAAAGGAAGGTTTGGTGCAAACACGTTTGTCCAGGTCTCCAGCTTTTTAAACACCTCATGCAACAGTGATCAATTATCTGCTGAGAACCAGGCATTCTTAGGGTAAAAGAGGCCATATTTTCGAAACTCATAGCTATGATTTACTGGTCCCGCTCAGATTATAGTCAGGGATGAAAGACTGTTTCATCACAATAATTAGTTGCCTTTGATTTATTCCAAATAGCAATACAATCTACATTCATGGTGGGTAAGATATATTGCAGGTACCTGAATGCTGTGCCAAGTTTGGAGCTTTTTCATTGCTTAGTTATTCAATTTACAAACTACAAAACTACCCCCCCTCTCTAAAATCTAGTCTTGTTTCTACAGTACTGGTAAAAGTCTCTCTGAATAGCATGTTGAATTGATCAGTTCACCAGATGATTCAGAACACAGCCAAAATGCAAACCAAGACGCTCTCCTGCTCACAAGCATCAGTGTCATAATGCAATCACCGAAGTTCTTTTTTGAATAGGCCATAACCGCCCTGCATTTGCATGAAAGGTTTATTTTGCAAAGTTTCTCCCTCAGCTGCTTCAAGAGACTGTTATACTTTGGCCAGGTTAGTGGCCAGTTTGTACATTTAGAATGAGTCTATGGAGCCGTCTCTCCATGCACAGGGGACGGGAAAATTGTTAATGCGCATGAAAAATCCTGTCAAGAAGAATTTCATCTCCAGTGACTGGAAGACACAAAGTGAAAGTGTCCCTTCACCGCCAATTAAACCCCTGGAATGCTGCTTTTCTCATGCTGTGCACAGGGTGCACAGGGTATAGGGTGTTAACTACAGCACACTGAGCTATAAAGTGTTCAGCATTGGAACATATAAACACAAAAAATAATGCTAATCCTCTATATATACCTAAATATTAATTTTCTGTAACCTTACTGAAAGAATATAGATGGGTATTAACTGCATTACTCTCCATTACTTGTATCTTTATATATCTTAAGCCTTCATAGCAATTATATTTGTCTCTTGAGCAGTGCCGTTTACAAATTCAGGAATATGCAGAAGGCACTCTTGATCGATGTGTTGGTCTGAAAAGACACTACTTGGAGAGACACTGGCGATATGGGACATTGTTTCACAACCTTTTCAAGCCTCTGATGCACATGGTTAACATAACATTTTGGCTCACCAACCCGTCTGCCCACCCACCATATTATAATCTTCAAACCAAAACTTTAATTGGAGAAGTTTCTACATCCATGCAGCATATCTGCGGCAATGCAGACACTGTACTGATCACTATGCACCAAAAACTGCAAATCAAAATACAATCTTACACGTCCACAGAAACCAACTGTAACATAAATATTGAGAAAATGAGAATGAATGAATCAGAATCTGATTCCAATGTATCACTTATCAACATTTCTTCTTTTCTATAGTATAAATTACAAATGTATTTGCTTTTATTTACATTATTTAACTCAGCATCTTTAGCCAGTATGTACTTTAAAGAAACAATGGGACGGAACCACATGCTAACATAGATATCATTATATAGCCTTTTCCATGTGTTTTTAATTGTATTTATATTTTTGGCTGTGTTTCAAACATAACGGTCAGAATATATGATTATAATCTATAGTCTGTGTATCTCATTTGAATTGACCCTCCAAATTTCAATTTTCTTTCGAGGAAAATAAAAGAAATGAGGTGATAATGCGTGTATGTATGTATAAATGTATGTATGTATGGATGGATAGATGCCTGTATGCTTGGGTTATTCCGTTTTATTTGAGATAAATCTTGATTATATTGCTTTTAGGGTGAAAGCAGCAGCCATCACACCCACAGACAGCCCACACACACTAACACATTGTTTATGAACTGCAGCATAATACATAGCCTTCAGCTTCAAAGCCTCGCTATTATCTTCTCATGCAAATAGGCATCCCCATAGGAAAAGAAGAAATATATTAAAAATATACTTTCAGCATGTATTCAGTGATTTACAATCGCACCACATTTGAATACAGCAGTAACACTTCGGGAGATATAAAGATACATATAATTTAAGAATCTGATGGGTTGGATTCACTTTGATAATGGACCCTGACTGAATGGGTAAATTACATGCTTTGTTCTGGATTTATATTCACCAAAAGATGTGGTGAATTGACTGATGCAATTTAAATCGGCATCTAATTCATTAAACATATTTTTGAGTTAAAAACTAACTTTTGCACATAAATAAGACACTTATCCAGAACGTATGTAGTTTCATTCAGAGAAAAACAAATGTAAATGATTGCTATGTGCATTTTCTTATATATTCTTCGCTGAACAAACTAAATTATTTAATAAAAAAGCAAGTCAAAGGTACACTATTTGCATGTGTGTGGGGTTTCTACAGAAAATACATCATTGTGAAGGAGAAAAGCAGTTACAAGTTCAGCAGGTATAGCTCCTGAGCACTGACACCATCAGATTCAAACGGAAATTAAAAATGCATTCGATAAGGCAACAAAGGTAGTTTCTACAAAATTACGTGCTACTGCAGGATTTTCCTCATTTGAACATTGTGGTCTAAGGCTTTTACACCACCGCTTTCAGGCAGTTGATAAATAGCAAATTGATTGACAGGTATACAGATAAAGGCAACAAGTATGAATTTAATTTGGGAAGCTATACGGTTCTCCTCTGTGTTGGGAAAACTGGATTACAGATTCATCACAGAGCTGAGGACAGAGGGAAGCATTCAATCATATTGCATATGCATTAAAAGAGCTCATGACGGTCTGTTAAATATGATTTTAATGCTGCTGGCCTTTTCAGCTAGTTTTGTTAATGTGCTGAAGAGTCCACTTCACTTGTCGACAATGGCCTGAAATTTCATGGCTGTAAAACGAACCTTGTTAAACACTCATCAAATTGTATGAGTTGCCTCTGCAGTTAGAAACAGAAAACGAACAAGAGTTTATGGAAGAGGAAGGGAATTAGATGGCGATATGAGATATGATGAGAAGGAAACGTGTCTGTCTAGAAGTGACTGGACATGGTCGCTAACCTGCCATGAAAGAGCTTTTGGTCTAGTTTTTGTTCTTGACAATGTATCACCAGACTCAAAATTGAGCACTGTGACCTCAAGGTGAAAAACTGCACACAGTTTCTTAGGACACAGACAGGTGGCCACCAGGGAATTAATTAATGCTTCCAAACTCATTTGATTTGGGATGAAAGCGAGGCAAATTCAATTTCAGGGGTTGAATGTTTTGCCTTTCCCTTTTGCAGAGAGAGGAAAGCCATGTCACGGCTGTCTCAAAGCATTGACTCCGTGATTGGATCTGTGCGGTTCTTTGTTTTTCTTGAAAGAGTAATAATATACCTTTGGTTTCATGCACGGGTAATCCATCTCAAAGCAACTGGATGGCAGGAGCACACTCCACAGCCCCTGCTAACTCAAGATTTCCAAAGACACATTGTTTTCCCTCTTCAAATGGAAGGAATGGGTTCCCCAAGGCAGAATTTTATTATTATACATATATTTCTTTAGACATTGGCACTTAAATAGGCCATCGGGTTTCTTTTGAAACACTCTACCTCCTTGCATCATTTTAAAAGACAAGACCAGCATATTTCAAGCCACAAGCAGTATGCCTGGTAACAAAAATAAATTAAATCTCTATTCAAATGAGGTAACAAACCAACAAAATATGAAATAAAACAAATAGCAACTTGTATAGCAACAGTACTTTCATATCACAAACACACACACTAAGACACATATAGACTTAAATACCTGCTGTCATTTTTTGTCTTTGCAGTAACAGAAGGTTACTGTCATGTGTCACCCAGCTATGGTGTTGCAGCCTCCTGCTGTGTGTGGCACAGGTAAAACTGGCACAAAGAACCCTAGGCTAATCTTGAGTCCACGTAGGGTATACTGGGCAGCATTGGTGCTTTAAGGGACACAGGGACTACAAAGTATGATGAACCTGATTGGCAAGTAAAGTTGCTTACTTAAAGTTGTTTTATGTAGGAGTTCAGCTGGAGGGACACAAGGTTGAGTAAAAGAAAGAGTAATGCCTTGTAGCTTTCATACCTCTGGTAAGTGGATTTTCGATAGAATTACACTACTCAAATGGATAAGAACATTGCTTTCATATAGCAGAGTTACCCATTAGAATGAGGTACTGGAAGTTAAACAGGTGACTACTCTCTCTTACAAAGAATTAAACATTAATGCAGCAACTCAGTATAAGTATAGCACTTATGTCATTTATAAACTTCTTCCAAGATGATATTATTCAACGAGCCTGCTGGGACTCAATCACTGCACACTGTCAGACTGGATTCACTGAAGTGTCCTAACATGCAACGAAGCACAAACCTGCAGATGGTACTAAATCCCACAGTGAGAGCAGAGTTCTGGGTTGAAAATTAAATTAAGAAAGAAACCATGCTATGGCCTTATCAAATGCTTAGAGATAATAATTAAAAATGGGTAACATGATATTTGAAGAATGGCATTATATAAGAGGCCATTGAATTCAAAATGAATTAAATATATCAACTAGACATAAATATGACATATACTGAAATGTGTATATCATCTACTTAAACAAACATGACACATTGAAATAAGTTTATTGTATACTGCAAATAATGCAGCCCATTAAATGAGTGCATTAGATACTGAAATGCATATTGCAGATTTTCCTGTAAATGCATAAAGTATTACTTGTAAAATAATTGTTCATGACCTCTTTAACTATATGAAGAAAGTTACACATTATATATGCGTAAATAAAGTAAATAAATTAAGTTCTGCAGAAAAGCAGTTGACATCTCATCATATC
Organism: Amia ocellicauda; assembly: GCF_036373705.1. Classification (NCBI taxonomy): domain Eukaryota; kingdom Metazoa; phylum Chordata; class Actinopteri; order Amiiformes; family Amiidae; genus Amia; species Amia ocellicauda. Next base: position 17,824,324 of record NC_089860.1, read on the forward strand.
CACTTGAAAAGACATTTGATATCTGGAAGCCATACATTTAATACTCTTTATAAACCATTGAAATAATCCTAAGCCATGATGACTAATTGCACCCTAATTAATTCCTACCTAAACAATTCCTACTTAATTTGTACCTAAAGGTGCCTTTTTCCATAGCTGTACAGGTGCAATTAAACTGGTTAGCCTTTAGTAAATGAGACATGCTTCAAGCTACAGCATAAAACAATAATACTGTATTTTTTCTGTGAAATGAGAGCACTGGCACGAGTTAAGAGAGGAGTCTTGCCTTCAGCATCAAGGTAGATTGTATAATTAACCAGAATGGAATATTAGGACAATGGTATCAATTTAAAATCAAATAGCTAATATTAATTTTAAAAAGTACATGAAAAGAACTTTCCTGTGAAAGAAAAATAGGTACTTTTTTCAAGTAAGATCCAATATAAGAATCATACAAAAAAGTTCAATTGACCAAAACAATCTGTCAATAAGATGCATTGTGAAACCAGATACAGTCACAGTATTTACAAAACAGTCTGAGTTCTCAGTTGGATGGCGTGGGTTTGCTGGTGTTTAAACCTCCGCCTGTCGCAAAACAGTGGCAGACACCAACACCAACTCATCAGCTATCGCAGGCAGGGATGTGGTTGAAACCAGCAGTGTTGTGTAAGAGCTGTGAAGCAATGCAAAGCTGTGAACCATTGCCTATATATATATATATATATATATATATATATATATATATATATATATAAATAATCATATATCTACAATACAAATCATTTATGAAAATATGCAAATTACCATTGTACTTCACATTATACCATTTAGTCACATATAATTGGCTCTGTACATTTTAATTTTCCTCTGAAAATGACAGGCTCAAGAATCGGCAGATTAATTCAGGGTTAGAACAACATGAATTACGATTTTTTTCTCTCCATAATGCTATTCTCTGTGAATTCAGCCGAGTTGCCTAGCAACACAAATTTAGAAGACCACCGAAATAGCTTTGCAGTTCAGATATATATTCTTGTTAAGAAAAAGCGAAAACAGTATCCACATGGATATCTGTCGAAAACCATATATGTCATTAAGTTTTCTAAGGAACTTTTCTGAACATCCCAAGATCTGTTTTCTGTTTCAAGACAAAAGGGGCTTAATCCATTCACCCACATACATACATCAGGTACCTCTGGCAAACAGCTTTGAGTTTCTTGTACGTATGATCAAAATAAAAGCAAATCCTTGATTGTTAATTTACATTTTCATTGTCTGTGTTAATTATTCATTCTTCGCTGAGTAAATATCTCAAATATCAAGTTTACCTACCAATATACCCTACCAACCAGCTCTGCCACAGAGTTACCTGCTCTGATAATATCTATTTGATTAAATGTTATTACAATAAAAAACAAAAACAATAAAAAACACTGCAATCAAATTTAATCAATTTTTTCTTCTTCCAGAAAACGTTAGCACTGTTTCAACTGAAGCTATTTTCCTCAGTAAAACAGTAGTTTGAGCCTCTAGTGAATTTGTGTCTCTGATGCTTTCATCCAGGAGTGACAGTTAAAGGCTTAAACTTGTTTCTTTCCAGACACAATAAAAAAGTTATATCTATTTATTTTTGGTCAATTGTTAGTTCTGTCGTTCCCATATAAAATAGGTGGCACATAAGTAGCTTAAGAAAGGATTCAATTTGGTTTGGTTTAATACTTGTCTGAAAAAGGCAGGCTAAGGTGTATGATACAAATAGATGGGGGGAGAAAAATGGTTTGTAGAGAGGTTGCAAGTTTACTTCAGGCAAACCTACCTGATGCACTGCATACAATGTTCTTTTTTTAAGTATTAAAATTGGTATTACTCATTAATATTTCAAAACCTCTCTTCTTGGTGAAGGACAGACGATCTATTTTGCTAAACTGAATTATTAGTGCACTGCTTCACCGCCCCCATGCTTTCATTAGTGGGAGAAAGTCGAATGTAAACCTGCCTCCGTGGAGTCTCAGCGTGACCCCCACACTTTCCTCCCCCGCTGCAGGGTCACCTGGAGGTCTCCGGCTTCACTCTGCATACGTAACATCCCCTAGTTACGGCAAGTGCCAGCTTCACGGTGATTCACACTGGCAAGTGAATGAGGGAGAGCGCGCACCTAAGAGCAACCTCATCTCAAGTAGAATTCCAGTCCCTTCTATTCCAATAAGCTGTTGTACCTTCACATTTTATTTCTGGGTATTTTAATTTAACCCTAAACATGTCCCTCTTAGATGTTTTCCTGATTAGACCTGGTACAATATCAATTACAACACTGTGATCACTCTAAGCTTCTTCTATTGTTTTATGTCAAAGATGTTGTTCCCCACAGACCCTGCAATCCCCCCCGAGAGCTACATGCTGTGATTTGTATTGTTCACAGACGAGCAATGGCTTGAGATGTGGTATTGTGGTGAGCCAGAGTTACTGAACCAATAGGGGAACATCAGGAGGGGTGAAATCTTGCCTTTGCTGTGGCTCCAAAGGGAGACCGCTCCTTCAATCGAGTTCAAGGCTGGATCTAATAAACCGAGGGGTAATATTTCACAATGTGGTTAGAAAGTCTATGAGAGAAAAGTGAGATTTTTTTAATCCTGTTTGTGGTATTCTCAATCATGTCCAAGAAGTTCCAGCCTGGCAGAGTGACTTCAGGGAATCCATAAACAGATGATCAAATGTATTGTGAGAAAAAAGGGAGATTTGAATTATTGCTTAGATGGCAGATGAGTTCTTGTTTTGTCACAGTGTGTTCTTTTGCAAAGTTCACAGAGGGAACAAATCTGCTCTTATCTGCTGAATTGAAAGCAATAACTTTACTTGTAGGCATGTTTCAGGGGAAAACAAAGATACAAAGTAATGAATATTTAACCATAAAAGCTGCCTTGGGTAAAGGTGTCTTTTAAATAACTTTCTACTAATAATACTGCTGCAGTAAAGGCACTACTGCTAGGGCTGCTTAATCTAAAACCCATCCTCGAGTCTATTTAGAGCAAACTGGTGGAGAGGTAATAAACACACATAAACACAATTACAAACACAGCATAATGGATGTCCTGAACCCAGAGAGATGAATCCTGTTTAAATAGTCTTTATTAAAAAAATGTGCCATATAAGAGTTATGAACAGAAATGACAATTTTCACCTTCCTGCAATCTCCGGAGATCCTCATTAAGTGTCTGAACTTCAGTGAAAAATGACTTAGTTAAGCAAAGATGGATATTGGTAATTAGAAAGTCTCACTAAGGTAACTAATTTCCACAAGGGAATAAGATAAACGTTCATCTCAAGTCCCCTGAGTCAGATGCTACAGTGTTAGATGTGAACCACATTAAACCTTGAATACAAACAACAGATCATGTGTAAACTGATTTTCTGAAACAATTATGAGTCTGCTAAAAATAGATACGTAATATATATTTATATCATCACCATCACCATCAGCCCATATCGAGCCACTGCTGGATGAAGGCTCCCCAAGATGATTCCACTTGCTTTGATCTACAGCTTCTCTTTTCCATGTCACGCCTGCAAAGTTTATGATTTCATCTTCCCATCTTCTATGTGGTCATCTTCTAGGTATTTCTTCATCTCTTGGGATCAATTTGATACATTCCATTGTCCATCTTTGATCTGTTCTTCTTGCAGTGTGTCCGGCCCATTGCCATTTTAACATTTTCACTCTTTCAATGATGTCACATATTTTCGTTTGTTCTCAGATCCATTCATTTTCTTTCTCTTCTTGTTATTCCAGGCATACATGGTTCCATGCTTCCTTGTGTCGTCCGCAGTTTCTGTATCGTTTTTGCATTAAGTGACCAGGTTTCACAGCCATAAGTGAGCACTGGCAGTATACATTGATCACATACTTTTCTCTTGAGGCAAATGGGTAGATTTCCTTTCAGCAGCATACTGTTTCTTACAAATGCACCCCATCCATATTACTATTCTTTTTATTTCTTCCATAATATCTCCATCTGCGCTGATTTGTTGTCCAAGGTAGACATGACTTTATCTGTGTGTTTTTTTTGTAGATCACCAGAAGCTGGAGAGAGAAGCTCGGATTTGCAGGCTCTTGAAACATCCAAATATTGGTGAGTTTGATTAAAGAATGCTATCCCTTGATAAAAAAGATAAAAATAAAAAAAACTTTCTAAAGCAGAGCTATCAAAGAATATACAGTACACATACTTTATAATACTTTCTGCTCAACCTGGTGTTGGTGCCTTTAGGATCTTTAGGATCATCTCATAACTGGCTTCATGAAATCCTCTTAGGTATGCAAATTATGTAAATTACATCATACTAAGTAACATTTTATGATCCCAGTGCAGTTTTTATTTATTTATGAGAATCTGGGAGCAAATCCACCTGTTTGTTCAGATATCCATCAAAATCTTGTGATATATTTCATGATAGAAGTACAAAATACATATACCAGTCCATGACCGAAAACCCTCAGAATTGAAATGGATTTACCAGTTATTCAGATCCTTGATTTCAAAGAGCACCTATTTAATAACTGTCCTCAGAAATAACAAATCATTTGAGAGCCCCCTGATAATTTTCAATTGAATTTTCTGTTGCCTAAATTATTTTTTGTAATATAAACATTAATTAAAAACCTAAAGACGTAAATTGGTTTAGAAATACCTCATGTTGTAGATGCATGCTCTTAACTGCCAACGGCATTAGCATGAACATCTCCATAGAATTGTGTGTAATTTTCTGATTAAGAGACCGCTCAAGGCTTTTCTTAGCATCTCAAATGTTAAATAATGCAGTCCCTGCTCACTGCATTAGACATTAGCTGCATTATTCATTCCCGGTTATTTTCATCCTCTCCTGGTTTTCACAGTTCTTTCTGACAGGTTGTAAAAAAAGGCAGTAAGCAATACATCACTGGGAACATTGATACTATGGGTCTGTGTATAGGTCGGGGTGATATTTAATAGGATCACAGGAATAGTTATTGAATTTCTCTTGCTTCAACACTTTAGCTGTCTGAGAGTTGTATGCAAAATAAATGGAATACATTAAAGGGAATCTTACTACAGAATCATTCAGGATTTTGGCAAACCATTTGAACGCATGTGTAATACTTTTTGTTCTAAAGATAACTACACGTCTTTATCATTTTTATTTTCTACCCATGTTCTTTTAGACTGTAAAATATCACAATTTGACATGATTTCCTGTCCCACAATGAACAGAAACACAATCAATCAAAACTACATATATTCTGTAATGATTTTGGACAATTGGTCAACCTATTATTTATATTGTCCTGTTTTGTAAATGTCAAGCAAATTTTGAAAGCTGTTTGATCTGTATACCAGCACAGTAAATGTAAGGCAGAAAATGACTGGTTTCATCTGTAGCATCAGGGAGAACATTATTGGGAGATTTGCCAAAATCCACCCACCTCTATCCATGAGCCACTAGCAACATGTTAGATGAATTGGCATAGATGCTCATTAAATTCACTGATATGCCAGAAGCTAGGTGTGAAATGCATTCCCCATAGTCCATGTCCATTTCTGAGTGGATAAAAACATGTCCTAATGTACTAATGTCATTGCCAATTGCTTGGGGGAACCCATCAGAAGTATAGTTGTGTTTCTTGTTCTGCGTTCAATTGTTCACTTTTTGCTCTTCCTGTCAAACTACTTAAACTAGGAGTTATGAATCAGGAAGTAATTCCAATGGTTTATTCTGAGTGTATTAAGGATGTGTTAATTCTCTCTTCCTTGAAAATAATGATGCAGCCTTTTCTGTAGTCAATACAAATTACATATAATAATAATTTAGCTTTGCATCAAACTAAATTACTTTTGCGCAGAGATGGTGGTTCAAGACCTCTACGTTTTTGGTTCCAGCAATACCCATGCACAATTTGAGAAATATGTACTACTTCTATGTTTGGTGCTTTATGTGCTCCAGACAAAATCTCAAATGAAATATACATAATAAAAAGCTTAACTTTTTATGTGAAAAAATCATTTTAGAATAAGGTGTTATGTTTATGAAAAAGACTAAAGTAGACATAATTTTGAAAAAGAAAAAAATCAAGTATCCTTAATTACAAGCTATTTTCTGAAACAGTATATTTTAGAATCAGCATGAGGCACAGAACTTAAATTAATTACTGACTAGAGTTTAACTGTATGCAAAGAACGATAACTATTATAGTATAATTGCTCATTGTGATAAGCTAAATAAATTTGATTTAAAAGTATTAAACTTTAATAGGGGATGTATCTAAGGCTCACACACAACACACAACACAACAGAAAATCTGTTATTATATTTAGTACCTGAATTGAAATGTCTGCATTTTGCATTTGATTCTATTTTTCATTACAAAACCAATGAAAAGCAGATAATGAAAATAAAATGTTCCATTAATATAGAGATGTTAACTATTTTGTGGTTGTTGGCACAAGCACTTTCTCTGGTGCAAAATATGACACATTTCTGAAGAGTTGTGGCTGACCAATCCGCATTGGTCTTATGAATAATGAATATATAGGTCAACATTGTTTAAATGTAAATTTCTTTTTCAATTCACTGGCTGATGGAAACTATTTAGGTTAACACCCCCCAAGTGAGGAAACTCATCTGATTTCTGAAGAAGTTTAGTGGTGGGAGTATTCTCTACTGAATGCCCACCAACACAGTGAACATCAGAGAGAAATGTGAGCAACGGCTTTGTTGCTTTGAGATTAGAAGATGGGAGGAGGAACGAAGTTCAAAAAAAGAATCTGAGTAGTATAGAAAAATCACAATGTAAGAGAGGGCGGACCAGGAATATATGAGATATCAATTAATTTAAATAAACGATACATATGTTGCCTTTTATTGCATCACACTGATTCTCTTTTATTATAAAAAACATATTTTATTGTGCACAGCTCTGGATACTGATCTCAGTAAACACTAAGACTAAGTTACAGGTAGTGGACAAAAAGATGGAAACACCAATGTAAAGTCACTTAACAGGGCATTGGACTCTCACGTGTGGCCAGTATGGAATCTGTGCTCCATGGTATAGAGTCTTCCAGCGTCTATAACAGGAGGGAAGCTGGACCATTCTTCAATGAGCAAGTCAATCAACTCATGCCTGGTTGAAGGAGATGGAAAACTTAGGCATCGTTACAGATTATACCATAAATGCTTGATTGGGTTCAGATCTGCTGACTGAGAAGGCCATGATATGTGGATAACAGTAGTATCACACCCATCAATCTACTGGGTGAACAGGAAAGAAATGCTGCAACATGCATTGAAGATAATCACTCAGTACCATTAAGCAGCAATCAGCATTGACTTTGCCTCCTAAGGGAATGAGTGCACCCAAACCATGCCAATACAATGGGCCACATAGTATTATGGAACTACCAGAACCCTTCACCGTTGGAACCAAAAACTCAGAACTGTAGGGTTCTTTAGGTTGGCACCACACCTGTGCTTATCAGTTTGTCAAGAAAGGATGATTTGTATGACCATATAACATTTCTCTGCTGCTCAGTAGTCCATTGACTGTGCTCTTTACACCACTGGACTCACAAACCTTCATTGTCAGGTGTGATAAGTGGTTTGTACACAATTGGTATCCCAGTCTGTGGAGTTCTCATTTTTGATTAAAGTGTCTGCTCACGCCAAAGGATGAAATTTGCAGTCAAATGATCTGCAGTTGCTCAACTGTTTTGACATGCACTTCAAATGAATGCACGGATATCACAAACCTGGAATATGTGCTTCCGCTCAGTTGCTGATGATGTCTTTCCCTCAGATTTCCATACTGACATTACCTTAGACAAAATTGCTCAAGAAACATCAGGAAAGTGAGCTGAAGTGAGCCACTGAAGCTCCTGAAAAAGTGCCCCAACAATCACCCCTCTATCAAAGTCACTGAGGTCTCCCTTTGCAGCCATGCTAGCCATGATTATAGCAACCAGGCCTGTCCAGCATGTTTATACATTACCCTAAGCATGCTGGGATATTATTTGCTTAATTAACACATGAGCCATACCTGTGGGAACGCCCTTGTTTTCAATATACTTTATGTCCCTGATTTATCCAAGTGTTTCCATTTCTTGTCCAGTACCTATATCTCAGGGGTGAGTGAATTTGAACTCTTTCATGGGAAAGCAGACTTCATTGGACCCTTATCTTCTAATTTCTTTCTTTCATCAACTAAAAATGAAAGTAAATCTGCAGGGAATCAGGAAAGCTTAATAGATTTGACTTTACTTTGTTTTGTAGAAATGACTTGCTCATCAGGGTGACATTTCTTATTTATTTATTTATTTCCCCCTGAAGGTCTTAAGGGATAGTACATTCTTCAATTACATGGAGCTGAAAAGCTCCCCAGTGGCATATTGCATAACTAAAATCAAATCAGGTTGTTAAAAATAAGTGTAATTTTTTCCACCTGTCTTCCACCTGGAGGCTATTTTACAGGTTAATCTTACACAACTGTGACCACACTGTCACACAATATCAGGTTTCTCCAGGTCCTGCAGTGTAAATTCTAGAATAACACGAAGACTCCAAAACAGACAGCCAAACAGTTAAATGTTTTAATTCCAGCTTTTCATTACAAGACATCAAACCATTTTCTTGTGAAAGGAGAGATTATAAGATCTTGGTGGTAGTGTCCAAGGCTTTTTAGTTTATGCTTGCTGTACGTTTCCAACTGGATATTGTGTACATCATATTCATATAATCTGAGAAGTATTAGAAAGATGCAGAAAATATGAAGTTCCTGTGCCTGGGCTTTATTGACTATGAGAAAGTATTTGATATATTCAATATATACAAACTCAGTCACCAGAGCTCTAAGAAATCAAAAGATTGAGGAAATGTATATAAATATCACTAAGTATATCTATGACCGCCACATCAGACTCCATCAAGATACTGACAAGATCAAGATCTGTGAAAGGTTAGGTGAAGGAGACACACTCTCTCCAAAACTCTTTATGGCAAACTCTTGAGGAAGTGTGCAAGCCTTTGAACTGGGAAGAAAAAGGAATCATGATAAATAGAGCGTACTTGAACAACTTACGTCTTGTGGATGACATCGTCATCTTTGCGAAGACCTGTAGCTTCAAATTCAAGAACTGTCAGATGCAAGCAAGAAATGAACTTGAAGAAAACCAAAGTCATGCTAAACAACGTTGTTAAAACCAAACAAATTGTAGTGGATCAAAAGATAATTGTCAAATGTTATGTGAACCTTGGACAGCAAATAAATGCAGATGGAGCTCTTATAGAAGAAAACAAGATTGAAAATGGGAAGGCGTGCATTTGGAAACGCTTGAAGAGAAAAGTATTTGATCAATGCATACCACCCACGTATTGCTCTGAAACCTGGTCACTAAATGCAAAAATGATACAGAAACTGGAAATAACACAAAGAAGCATGGAAAAATGAAGGAAACACAAATAAATGAATGTTAGACAACCAAACGTATGTGACATAATTGAAAGATGATTAATTATTAAAATGGCAATGGGCCAGACACATTGCAAGAAGAACAGACCAGCATGGACAAAGGAAGATATTGAATGGATCCCAAGCAATGAAAAAATACCTAGAAGAAGACCACATAAAAGATAGGAAGATGAAATAATATTTCCTGGTGTGACCTGTAAAAAAGACACTGTACATCAAAACAAGTGAAAATATCTTTGGGATGCCTTCATCCAGCAGCGGATCAATAAAGGCTGATGATGATATCTATATAGCTATACAGAGACTGAAAGCAAAATAGTTTTATACAGGTATTCTGTTTCCTTAATTTGCTGTTCAAAATCTGAAAAGGCTTACCACTATTTTTAGGTTTTACTGAGCAAGGCTGAAACAAATGCATGTTCAGACACCTCCACTATGTCCCTTGACATAATGACAGTTTAATATAGGGCCTGCTAGCAAACTAATTCAGTAATTGAAACTGAGGTATTGCAAGTAATTTAAAATCACATATTTATGCAACCCACAACAGTTTAATGCTGTCTTTATCATGTATTTTATTAGTCAGCCATTGCCATGTTAAAGGATGCACATGGCTGTGCAATTATCACAAAGACTTTGCCCTTCATAATTGTTACATTCCCGGGAACTAATGACTCTCTCCACTTGGCAAGGGGGAAGACTAAAATATCAAGGGATTACTGTGACTATGCCAGGTCTTATCAGTATTTATTTTTCCTGAAATCTGACAATTGATTTATTCACAGTTTCATATTACAGTAAAGCACTGGAAGGAGCCCTTAGGTTTGGATTTGACATCAGCTACATAATTTGAGACTTTGTTTTGGGGAAAACTTTTACATTCTAAAGCAAAATAATACCAAATATGTTCTAGTCCCGCATGTTAGGATCACATGTGAAATCTGGCTTGGCCTTACTCCTTGGAAGTCAGATGGACTGAATACCTATGATGTATAGAGCAGAGGAGAGAAGTGACAAAACATTCAACAGTTTGTAATGGAGAGTAAACATTTACATTTGTTTAATTGTATGTATAGTTGTGTCCTTGTGTATGCCTCTGCATTTACATGAACAGTATATGTAAAGTTTAGTGTCATATATAGCTTAAATGTAGTTCCTAAAATCATAGTTATAAATATCAAAGCAAAAAGCATTTGGCTATTAAGCACCTCTTTCATATAGCTAAAAGAATATTCATAGTTTTCCTACACCTTGTGGATTGACACTTTTACAAGGCCTTTTCAAGTAAATCATAATAAAATAAGCTCCAAGATCATGTTCTCCGCTAGATAATTGACATCGCAAAGCAGCTCCACTCATCCATGCAAGCAGTTTAATTTGCTTTTCGGTGTGTGTGTCACTTTACGTTCAGATGGGAAACTGCAACTGCCAACCGCCCTTTCAACATCTTATTTTTAATGATTCTGACTCAAAAGCTGTCAGGCCATTGCAATTCACACAATATGTCTGCTTAGGAAGCATTTTTCTGGACAACAGGATTACATTGGTCTATGATAATAAGATGACAGTGAAAGAAAATAATAAAGTACCCAGCAATTCACTAAACTGTTCAGTTGAACAATATCAATTTACATTTATATAGCTGTGGTTATCACACACAGAAGGATCACAGAGTGGTTTAGAAGAAATCCCTGACTGCTTCATCGACTATACAAAAAAGTATAACCACATCTGGGGGATGTGGGCCACAGGGTCTTTTTGCTTTGTGAGTTTTGTTCTCACACTTAGTATTTCATTTACCCCCACAACTCGTCAGCTGGATATATTCAGCATTTTATGCTTGTGAAATTCAAAGTGGCACTTGGTTCAAGGTATTTTTTTAAACCTGAAGGAAAGGAGTGTTAATGAAGACTGCTGTATCTAGTTTATAAGGTCAAGAGTGGGCGCTGTCTCATGGCACCCTTGTACCATACAGTCATCCATTCAGTTTAAACCTGGCAATGGGAAAAAACAGGATGTCTAAAACAGCTACATTTCTGTTCCTGTATTCCCGAGTGAGCTATAGAGATGGTCAAGCAATGTTTAACAAGGAGTAGTAAGTGGTTCTCTCAGTCTCGGCTTTGGGAGATTAATGAGAACTAAAGCTTGCTTCCCTGGAGATGGTATCTCACAAGGTAGAAGTGGAAGAACAGCAAGCTTCCACAGTAAATCCCCTCAATCACAGCCCACAGGAAATATTATCTTAGGATTTGACACAGGCGCTTAGTTTATTTGCGAAGAAGCAAGGTCTCGATTAGATTTCTTATCTCCGTTGTTAATCTTAACTCTTCTCCTTGCTTGCCTCCACACTTGCTGTTTTCTTCAGGACAGTTTTTTTAGTTCTTTTCAAAGCTTTTCATGTTCAGGATTAATTCCTCTGATACATCTTTCATCAAACGAGACTTTTCAGAATTGAAGGATATATCCAATTAATCTGATTTTTGGCTTCAACAGTGAGAGTTCCAGTGGGTTTGCATTCCCAAGTATTACTGACATTTAACCCGGACCAAACAGAAATGTAAACACCTCAGGATCTCCTGATTCAGAAAGGATAGCACATATTCCTTCACAGAACGTCCTGCAGAGGAGACTAGCAGTATTTGGTATTTGTCAGTATACCCAGTTTACCCAGACTGGCAAATTTAATCTTAAGACACTTGTGCCTACAGCGAAAGCAACAATTTTTAATTAGATATTCATTGATACCGATTACAAATATTTTCTAATCAGGGTTACTGACATGATCCACATATAAATATTGATTTCATATTGATCTCTCTACAATAATGATTTGCCAAACTTCCAAAATGTTTCAGCATGTCTTTATTAGCCAAAATCGTTATTATTTATTTATTTATTTATTAGCCCTCACCCCCCAAAAAAGTACTGTTATTTATCCGTCAGCAAGTCCAGTGATGAGAATGTTAAAATCAGTGTTTCAGGAAAAGCTTATGTAAAAGCATTGCTTTGCAATAGTGTTGGAAGGTTAAGAAATTTGAAATGCAGTCTTCCACTTAATCTCTCTTCCCCTGCACCCACACAAACGCACACGTGTCTTCCAATGGCAAACACACACCCACACACATTAAACACTGTGCTTTCTTTTCCCTGCAAATTGTACATTCTGGTGGGGCTGCAAGGTAGAGCTCCAAAGACACAGCACTGCATTAGGAAAATTAAACCTTATAATCAATTCACTAAATAATTTGAACTGTATCAGGGGGACAACTGAAAGTCTGTTTGAGTTTTGTATGAAGCTTAAAACAAAGGAGGTCTGTAGTTGCTTATTTGGTTAGTGCATGTGGTTTGTGAACAGCTTTTTCAAACCAGCTTGAAGCACTTCATGCAAATGAGATGACTAATTAATCTATTTACTGTATTTGTGAAGATTTTTTTAATTAACATCTTTATTGTCACTTGCATTAGGATACAATACTAAAGTTACTCTTTGTTATTTCCTTTTAAAATATTCTAATTGAGTCTTATTTAATTCATACACTTATTTATTCACCCAAGCATACTGTTTATCCAAACCCCAATTTTGTTTTTTTCCTTCAGAAAAACAAAGACAAACAGATAGCACATTATGATTATGATGCTTTATGAAATATCTTACATACAAGTTGATGTTTTAGCCCTTCTCCATTTCAAAACAATCTGTTTCTTTTATTGTGCATCAATGCCATAAATGCCATCAGAATAGTTATCCTCCTTCTCATAACAGGCATTTCACCTAGTAATACCTCCAATTGCCCTTATTGGTTAATACTGGCTATTTCAACATAATGCAGCTGATTGTGGTTGTTAGACTTAGCTTTTTCCTGGCCCCAATGACATTACCATTAAGCTGTTTCAAAGTAATCTCTATTCTTTTTCAGTGAGACTCCATGACAGTATCTCTGAAGAGGGACACCACTACCTTGTTTTTGATTTGTGAGTACCTTCAGTGGTTACAATTCTTTATTATTAGTTAGAATTATAGGTTACAATAAACAACACAGGGTTAAAATGTCCATTAATATGACACTGGACACCTATTCTTTAGAGGTGACTTGTGCTAATTGATAACCCAAATATCAATGCCAGTGTTCCTTTAATGGATAATAATATTCGGCAGTTAAAGTACAGTCTAAAACCTTTTGTTCCTCAGTGCTGTCTAAAGACTTGACTAAAATTGGTCAGTTAAACTTCACCATTCTCAGAGGGGCTCGAAAAATCTAAAGTAAAGAATATTTGGAATACATTATAGAACTAAAATGTGATTCTCTACGAAAATGCTTTTTTGGCATGCGACAGCAATTGCTACAGAACATTAATTCAGATTACCTACTGTTTTTTTTTCATTTCACCCCTGCCTAGAATCCAGGGGGACAGAGGACACCATTAAAGTGTTAGAGCTGTACAATCATTTGACCTTGTGCTATCGGGCTGTAAAGGGGTCAAAAGAAGATACTACAGGTTGTCTCCTGTGAATTCGCATGGACACATAATAATAGATTTTCTTCTCTTTAAGTCAAATTGACTTTTTCAAAATCAATATGCAGGGGCAAGTTACAGCATTTAAAAAATAAAAAATGGACATGCTACAAACGCAGAGTATCTAGTAACAATCCCAAAGGATATTACAGTGTTAAAAACTCACAAATTAGGTTTTTAAGACCTCTTTCACTATGGCTATTGATAAAGTTTGAATATTAAAAAGGACCCCATTGCAACTGACTGGAAGCATATCAGTGGACCAAATAAGCAAAAGCAACCGCATCAAATAATATTAACCTCTATGGTGTTTTCTTGCAGTAAGCAGCTTAGCTGGCAGAAAACCATGTAAATGGAAGAACACACAATTATAAACTCATCAACCTGCCAGCTTTCCCATAGTTGCTGCAGAAATATGGCATCCTTTGTGAGTAAGCTGCAGATATTACCGTTTCAACTATGAAGCCCCTGAAGTGAAGAAAAGTGCTGTATGCGATCTGTAAATCCGCTACTGTACTCGCTGCATGTACAACCATGCCCCCGAGCTCTCGCACAGCAGAGCAACCTTCAAGTCAGAAATCAATTAGCCCTCCTAATCCATCCATCAGCTTCTACTTTCCCTTTTACTCGCAGGCATACAGCTGCATCTTGGGAACAAACACATGCACATTCTCACATGGAAAAAAGCTATTCACACTGACTGATTTAGCAAACATGACAAATCTCTCTCTCTCTCTCTCTCTCTCTCTCTCTCACACACACACACATACACATTGCACTGTTTTTACTCCTATTGTATATACAGATTTAATTAAAAAAGTTAAACTACAAATACAAATAACAGACACTTATGAACACTGAATGGAACAGGAAATAAAGAAATCCTGCATGTGTGTTTTGACTTCAGAAACATACTATTTCCCCATCCATTGCAATTGATTTAAGGAAGCCCACACAAAATTGTGTTTTATCAAAAATCAGCAAGGAATGAATAGTAGAAAGGGCAGAGGAGATTTAACCATTCTATTTCATAAAACAAAGTGATATACACACACATCTCTCCAAACCCTACCAAATAAAGTGTAGGGATACATTAAAAAAAATATCTTTATTGCATGTTAAAACAAAACATTGATCTAGTTTAAAGTATAAGGTTACTTTTCCATCTTACAACAGTATGGCTGGAGTTCTGTCACACCTCAAGAGCTGGCCCATCAGACAGCTTCCTACCCACCACTGCTTATTTTGCTTCCCACCTAATTTATTGCTTTGAGATTAACATACATAACAAGTGAAGCTCTCAAGGACATCTGCTCTGGGGACTATTAGAAAAACAGGTTTTTGTATTACTATTGCCAACTGCATTTAAAGCTGAGGTGCTGTCACAGGGTGGAAGTTACACCACTGGGATATAAAAATCTATATTGGGAGCACGACTACGTCACCTAACGGTTGGCTACAGGCGCGACACTCTAAGTAAAGGTTCTAATAGAAATCTTTTAGGGTTCCTGGGTTTGATACTGTGGAGGAACCCTTAAAGGTTCATATTACGACCTTTTAACAAGGTTCCTTGCAAAAACGTATCCTTAAAGAACCTAAAATGTATCTTAAACCAACTGCGATCCTGATGAAAAAGGGTTCTTAAATGATCCCTTGTGTTTACGATGGACCTCGCGTTTCTTGAACCCTTTAATGAAAATAAACTCACAAAGAACCCAAAGGTTCTAAATAGAACCGCTAAATAACCTTCATTTTATAGAATGTAGGACCTGTTGGGAGGTTGTCAATTCCCCCAAATGTGTCAGTTTTATATAGACACTTCCTCTTAGTTCTCCCTTCAATTTAGGTTCTTTGAGTTGGGGGTTCACAAGCCAAGAGCACACCACAGACCACACAGGACAATCGTACAATTAATGTATTTATTACAAGTATCTCTATAATATATAAAACCAGGCAGACTTCTTTATTTTATGTTAAAAGACAATAAAAAGGATACAACCAAAAAATACAAGTCTTGCAAGGACTGTTGGTCTTCTCAGGTGGCACCAGGAGCTGGAATGGGGCAGGCAGTAGTCCATGTTTCCTAGTAAAAAGGAAAGAACGGGAGGGACAAACAATTCCAGCTTCTGCTCTGGTCCTGGGTTGGTAATCCAAAGAAAACTACAATGTCCATGTACAGTCCAAAAACACAATGGTGCCTCGGCTCTCATCTGGGTCTCTCTTAGCCCTTTCTTTCACTGCTCTTGCTCTTGCTCTTGCTCTTGCTCTTGCTCTTGCTCTTGCTCTTGCTCTTGCTCTTGCTCTTGCTCTTGCTCTTGCTCTTGAATCCCATCCTGATCTCTCTCTCTGCAATCCCTTCTCCCCAAGCTCAAAACCTAGGAGCTTTTTATCTCCAGCCTCACAGGTGTGCTCATTGTCAGGTATTTAATCTAGTTTAACCTGGCATGTGCATATTTAAATCAATCAATCAATTGTCAATAAAATTCATGCATCTCCGTGAAGTGGGGGGGAAGTAAACAAACCTGATTTTAATAGGAATAAATATGTATTAATATAATAAAGATTTAAAGTGAATAAGTGAAAAAACACATAATAATAAACACCAAAAAAAAAATCAACACGCATTATTTAAATGTCCCGCAGGTGACAGTGCTTTTTGCAGAAGAACTGTGAAAGACACTGAAGTTCAGAGTGCATGTGCTTTCTCATGAAATACATGTTTGTAATGACACATGCATTATAATGCATGGCTTTTAATGTATAACTTGATTCAACTGTCAAAACAGTTTGTTTTGTTAACACAAATTTAAATAGGATATTTATAGATGTGTCATTTTAACATCGTCTCAGTTTCAATCTATTGCTTTGCATTTTGTACAAATCTTCTGATGCAAAAACTGCGTGCATGTACCACCAGTTAAATCCTTATACAGTAAAAAAACAAAAACAAAAACAAAAAAAAACTATTTATTAAGGTTTTGCTTTTTAAACCATTGGAGGATGTTTAATGATATATATCTAGTTTGGAGTTGTCTTTTTCTGAATTTACATTCCTTGCTATTACCAGGCGAGACTGATCTCTACTAAATTAAGTGAAGAATGCAGTGCAAGAAATCACTATGAATGAGTGTAACCACTGTCAATTAAATGCATCCACTGAGAGAATAGATTTTTAAGACTGCCTTAACTGATAACTGATGCCCAGCTGTCTACATCTGCTTAAAGTAATTTTCAGTAACATCTTCATAGTGTCTATTAACAGCAATTCCTAACTACAGTCAGTGCATGGTGCTTATGGGATGTTTACCTCCTATTTCCTTTCACTAAAATACACACTTTACAAATATTAATGGAATAGTTATTTTAGGATTAATGTTCAACATTATTTTCTCTTAATTATAATTGTTGCCAGTCGCCACCAAAATCCAGACTAGGACCCACATAGCATGGCAAACTGCAGACTAATATCCCTGCTCAATGTCTGCTACAAAATTCTTTCACAAAATGATCCTTTAGTGTATATTTTCAAAAGCAGCATTAATCAAGGCAATTTTTGACATGGTCTCAGGCCTTGTGACGAGACAGTGGCACGGACTATACTGTCTATACTGAATGTAAATTCCAGGAGAGCCTAGGACTTAATCTGGTATAGTACCCTGCTGATAAAGCTGTCAGGAGTTCTCCCTAATATGTTGTTGACACTTTAAAAAGGTCAGTGCATTCAGATTTGAGAACATGTTCTTAAGAACAGTAGCCATTGTACAGAAATGTTACAGCAACACACATTTCAGGAACATTTATAGTACAAAAAATTAAATGTTAACAGTGTTTGTGTCATTATATTCAGCTGCACACTGCAGATGCAACAAAACTGCCCTTTAAACCTGTGCAAAATTGAATTCTAATGTTGAAAAATAGGTAGGTTGGCATTTTAAATACAAAATTGCCTTCGCAACAGTTATATGTAGTGCTTCTCAATTACATCTGAAGCATTTTTATACATTCCTATTCCTTGCTTGCAGTACAACGAAAACACATTTGTTACAAAAAAGTATTATAATGACAGCAACTACAAAACAACATACTGCAGATCTGGACACAAGTTAGGATTACATTTATTTGAGAATTTTGAATAAAAACAGCATTATCCCACTCACAGGTAGAATGAGGTAAACACTTTCAAGAAGCTGAACAATATCAATAAACTAAGTGCATCTTCTTTCAGATCAGTGAACTGTAGGTGAGATTCTGAGGCTTTCACACATTTAATCAGCACCCGCTTTTACAGTGAGGGAAAAAAGTATTTGATCCCCTGCTGATTTTGTACGTTTGCCCACTGACAAAGAAATGATCAGTCTATAATTTTAATGGTAGGTGTATTTTAACAGTGAGAGACAGAATAACAACAAGAAAATCCAGAAAAACGCATTTCAAAAAAGTTATAAATTGATTTGCATGTTAATGAGGGAAATAAGTATTTGACCCCTTCGACTTAGTACTTGGTGGCAGAACCCTTGTTGGCAATCACAGAGGTCAGACGTTTCTTGTAGTTGGCCACCAGGTTTGCACACATCTCAGGAGGGATTTTGTCCCACTCCTCTTTGCAGATCCTCTCCAAGTCATTAAGGTTTCAAGGCTGACGTTTGGCAACTCGAACCTTCAGCTCCCTCCACAGATTTTCTATGGGATTAAGGTCTGGAGACTGGCTAGGCCACTCCAGGACCTCTTCTTGAGCTTGAGCAGTCTTCTTGAGATTAATCTCAGCTCGTTACCTGTATAAAAGACACCTGGGAGCCAGAAATCTTGCTGATTGATAGGGGATCAAATACTTATTTCCCTCATTAACATGCAAATCAATTTATAACTTTTTTGAAATGCATTTTTCTGGATTTTTTTGTTGTTATTCTGTCTCTCACTGTTAAAATACACCTACCATTAAAATTATAGACTGATAATTTCTTTGTCAGTGGGCAAACGTACAAAATCAGCAGGGGATCAAATACTTTTTTCCGTCACTGTGTGTGGTGTCATCTAAATAACTGTTCTCAGTCATCCTCAGTGTTATATTCAAAAGCATTTCCTGACATGTTGCAAACAGAATACATTCTTTGACTTTACCAGAGTAACAGGAGGAGAGCTGTTTGAAGACATTGTTGCAAGAGAATACTACAGTGAGGCCGATGCCAGGTAAGGGAATTCAGTCTCTTTATGTCTTTTTCTCTCCCCCTAAAGCTGCATAGACATCTGGTATTGAGCATCAGATTGACTGAACAGTAAACATGCTCATCTGGGTCAAACTTTTCTTTTAATTTCTGTGTTGGTAGGTTAATAAAAAACAAACATCAAAAGTGACACCAATATCGTGGCATGTCATTGGGACACATTCTGTTTCCATTAAGCACCCACTAGATTAATCACCAGGGTAATACTTGTCTTGGTATGGATTTACTATTAACCTTTAGTACAGATACATTAATCTTAGAACATTGCTATACCTTACATTCTGTAGCAGATGACACACATGAACAACAACATGCATGGTAATAGGTACAGTATGGCTTGCTAAATTAAAAATACCTATCATGTCAGCCATTTAGCCAGTTATCCTCCCACCCCTCTCCCCATTTAAATGATTTACTCCACATGATTTCGCCATACAGGACAGGTGTGTGAGCTCTGAAAAGCATGCTGACCACTACAGAGTCTCTGTGCTGATGGAAGTAGGAAATGTCCAGCACTAGTTGATACTTGTGCTGTGCTTCATCTGTAATCTAGGACTCTAATCTAAAGAGAAGTACTCAGATCATAACGCTGGTGCCTTTGCAGGTGTATTGCTCCTATGGCAACTAAGGATCTTGTGATCAACTTAGGTATAGGTATAGACAAAACATTTAATGGTCAGTGGGAAAATGATAAATGCTTTCCCTTAGATAAAATCATTACATTCAGCTGGTAATGACAAATGAAGGGAATGGTGCTCATGTGGTTTCATGATATTGATATGGCATCAATTTGACCCTGTGGGGAAGGAAATATGTGGTGAGGAAATGCAAAAGAAAATAAATGGCCTGCTTGTTCAAAAACAGACTTCATATCACTGCTGTGACTGAGGTTGTCTACCAGTGGGGTTTGGTTTTCAATTAGTGTGAACTAATGAACTAGCTAACACAAATTCTATTAAAGAGATTAAAGCTGGATGTAGACTTGATCTGACTTCAAGTGCATTGCTGTGGAGCGAGTGCCGTTTTGGAAAAGGCCACTGATGGAAAATGAGCCATCTAAGCAAGTGAGTCTAGGGAAGCCCTCCAGAAACAAATCTGTACTGATTCTCTTTATTTTTTGATTAGCCACTGTATCCAGCAAATCCTTGAAGCGGTTTTACACTGTCATCAAATGGGAGTTGTCCACAGAGACCTGAAGGTATGTCTATTGCCATTTTCTGGGATATTTGAATGAACTAAGGTGAGAAAGGAGAAATGCATGTTGGCGTCTGTAATTAAGTTGCACCATATTGGATTAACAATGCTGACTATTGTGCCAGTAGGTCATGAGAGTTCTCAAAAGAATCCCATGTCTGTCCTGGATTGATTCTGATTTGAGTAAAAGACTAAAAGAATAATATGCTAAGACCCCAACACATGTAATGAGGTTAATTACAGCAGTGTGATCCCTTTCCCTCTCTAAAATGTATGATATAATTGCAGTGCAGTTAGTGTGAGAACCGTGGTCTAATAATAGGACTGTGCAAACCATTATTCTTTATTCATTATACAATGTTCCGTTTTGTGTAGAGGGAAGAAAAAAAAATACTGTCACAGAAAAATCATTTAAACCATTAATGGCTTTTGTTAAGAGTTGTTCCATCTTCTGACGTAAAGGAAATCCACAGATGGATCTAAGCAATTCTCAAATGAATACGTTCATCAATTTGAGAAAGCTTTGTGTTGTATTTAATTGACGTTCTTTGTTATGTTTTTTTTTTTTTTTGTACAGAAATAACAGAAGGACAAACTGGCCAGCTAGCAAGGACATTCAATTTCAGAGTTATTTTTTTAATGAGCAGCTGAAAATAGGCTTCAGCTGCATTGCACTTGATCTTTTACAACCCAAATTTGGTTCTTGCACTCTTACAAAAGCAGTCATTCATAGTGTATCATTCTATAGTTTTGGAGGTCATTCTGAACTAAGTAGCACTTTTGAATTGTTTCTCAAACATTTTAGGAAACAAAGTAAATACACACATAACAAACTAAAATAAACACATAAAAATTGCATTTAATTTAAATATGCAATTGGTATTATGGTATCAGGATGTGAAATAGAAAAAAAAAACACCTTAAGGGATTGATGCACCACCCTAGAGCACTTTGTAAACCCAATCTCGCATGGAAGAAAAACATTATAACCAATGGGGCATTAGGAAAGAAGCAAACCTCATATTAGTTCTCGTGTAATAATCAAATCTTCAACTTAAAATAATGATTCCGATTTTGACAAGTCCTAAAAACATTTGACTTGCCTGTGTTTGTATTGGTTACTTTTATTGCGATAAATGAAGGGTTTGACTTTTTAAGACAGATTCACAGATTCACAGATGGTTGGTAGGCTTTCCATTGCGAAAAAGTTTGTTTTTGATGACAACTGTGCTTTGGGGAAAACATCTTGACAAATGGTGCCTGTGGTACTCATGTCATGCACACTTACCTCCACATTTGGCCTGACGGGGCCTAGTCTCTGTGGTCTCCTTGTCGTCAATGCAGCGCTGGAATCCTGGCCATTTTTCTGTTGCCTAACCTCAGACTTTCCAGTTATTAATAAACACTACATCCCCTGGGTGCTCTAGGGAAACAGCTTGCTAGATCTTACTTTCTTAAGCCCTTTTCTTTTCTTTTTTTTTTACTCCAGATCCTACCACTAATGTTGGTGTTTCATGTATACTCTGCCACTAACAATCAGGGCCCAAATCATGCAACCTATGGAAATAAAAAGAAAAGAAAACAACATAAACAATCGGACACTATGAGTGCCTCAAATAGCTGTCTACTTGGATTAGAAGGTGGTAGCTGAACTATCTGAAGAAACCAAAGATATAGCCCTACAAGAGTGCTGGTTGAGGCATATATCAAAAAAGTTTGACATTTGGAAGCACCCAGTAAACAGTATTTTAGAAAACAAATAAAAAGAATGTGTTGTTGAAAATAACCCCATGTGTTTTTTTTAATACCATCAAGGGACCATGTTCTTATTTTTAAAGAGGGCATTAATTGCATCGTCTATTAGATTTGCCGATAACATAGAGGGGCACTTTGCGGATAATATGAGAAACACGACACTAAGGGGATTGATTTATACCTTTTCATTTGCCATGTTACAAAATAAAAATAGCATCGTGCCTATCTCAGGCATTCAGCCTGCTGTGAATTGCTTTAGTGTTCCAAGGTGGGGCACAATAGCAAAGGCTGAAGCCAGGAACTCTGCCAGAGATTACTGTGAATGGCTCCCCTGTTAGCAATATGTGCTATTTCTAGTGTGAACAGGCTTTCTACTCTGGAACTGCTATCCCTTAATTAAGATTACCATATTATGTGTGTGCAGTGTTTTTATCCATTGCGGGCATTTTGCTTGCAACCTATGATAGATTGGAAAGCATGCACTCAATGATGAAAGACTCACTTTGCTGGTAAATTACTGACTCAACCCTATAATTGATCTGTCCGGTGTCTGACAAGAGTCTCTCATGACATTGTGTACTTACTGATGGTATGAGTCCATGCAGGAAAACAGTCTCACTCTGTGTCAAAATTTAAAGCAGCTTTCACACACACACACACACACACACACACACACACACACACACACACACACACACACACACACGCACACACACACACACACACCTACACACACACGCCTACACACACATGCACACACGCACGCGCACACACTCACACAACCTGCTGGTTCATTTTCATGAACGCATACTGCAATAACACAGCGCTGTTCACACTTGCATCACTCCTTTTGCGATTCCTCAGAGTGTTACTAGCTTCACTCCCATACCAAAGCCTGAGCAGACACTCCCTGTCGCCTGCAAGCTACGTTTCTCATTCGTATTGTCCCATCATCTATGCTATTGCATGCAGGAAGGAAGCAATGGAGCGATGGGACCAAAGTGAGGGGGTGGGATGCATAAAGGCTGGTATTATTACTTGGAGTGGTTTCCACTTGTATTCACCTTAGGCTGCAATTGCTTAGTGGACTTTGATTGGAAACATGTAGGCCTACTGTATGATTCACTTCATATGTATCTGTCTTTTATTCGAAGCCTGAAAACCTGTTGCTGGCTTCCAAATCGAAGGGAGCAGCTGTGAAGCTGGCTGACTTCGGTCTGGCAATTGAGGTGGAAGGGGATCAACAAGCTTGGTTTGGTAAGAACAGGAAACATGAGGATTGCTGTAATCACAGGCCAGGCCTCATGGCACTGGATGATGAAAAAGACTGAAAGAATGATGAATCACAGTTTACACAGATTAGGGTAATTTCCCTGTGTCGGTGGAACACAGGGAGTCTCTATTAAATGCAAGCAGTAAAAAGGATTAACGTTCTGTGTTAATTAAATAATCTGAGCTGCTTTTGATTGCTTTCTGAGTGACTTTCTGGGTTTTGAGCCTTCATATTACTTACACGGGAGACTCAAAAACAATGTCTATGGCTGCTGTTCAATTTAAAAATGAACAATCTAAAAGTGCCTCTAAGTCAATATAAATAAAATACAAAATGTATAAAATAGTTTTTAATCCTGTTAATGTTTAATATTTTTGTCGGTGCTTATCCTGTGGTCTGGGTATTTATATTGAAGTATGCATCTCATTATGCAAATAATTTTCTGAAACAACTGTTATGCAAATTTTGTTGTCTTCAAAGTAGCATTTTAAAAATAAATTCAATTTGATATTATACACTCTCCTTAGAACATAAAAGCCTAAAATCAGAAAGACTCCGTTCTGTTAGACAGAATGACTACAAAAACCTACAAGGGATGGAGGTGGCTTCCCAATGATACACATGGTATATGAATTCCACTTTCAGAGAAAAAATGAAATGTCACCAGAGTGCTCCTCGGCAGAGCCTGCTGTGAGCTCACAATATGCACAGCAGCTGTACCCCTTTGTGTTTCTCAATCAAAGATCAAATGCACAGGCAGGCACGTTTTAATTGCCGCTTTTCACAGTGCAAGGTTACTCTAAACGTTGACTTTTGACGTTGTCGACCCTGCAACGCCCCTTAATAACGCCCCTTTCAAAAACACGTTGTGCTTCCTTTTTCTTTCTCCGCCGTTCAGTATCAGCTCAAGAGCAGACCTGCACGTTCACGCATGATCTGTTTGCACTTTGACATTTGCACTGTTGGTTTATTACTTTCAACTAAATTAGAAGCATTTGAAGCCACATCTTGAATATTATAAGTACTGTATTGTTTATCCTTCAGAAAGATTGCAGTTTTACCGCTATGCATATACAACGAAAACAAAAATAAATAAGTAAAAAATCCACCACCATTCAATTTGAATCTTTCCAGTTAGTATTTTTATAGTTAAACACATCTAGCCCTGATGGTTCTTGTGAGTTATTGTTGCTAACAGGACATGTTAAGTATTCATTAAATCTGACTACAGTGAATATCAAATTGTGTTCACTAACGCAGACTCTGCTCAATGACACCAATTTAGGTATTTTTTAAATGTTTTTTAATGGTTATGTTTTTAATACAGTTTGCCTGCATGTTAACATATGAAAACAACACATTTATATTAGATTTTGAGAAGGAAAAGGACAGAAGAAAAGACCCAGTGGTAGAATTTGGGTTTATAGACACAATATAATATTTCTATAATTTGTGTCCAGTTTTCTACCTTAGTTTTGGATTCATGGTTATGTTTCAAAGTTTTAGAAGGTTCTGCCAGTGAAGACGGTTTCCTCTTATTAATGTTTAATATGAGTACAGCACTGTATTCGTATGCATCCTAGAATACAATCCACGTGTTTGCATTCTAACTCATCTTATTCTCCCCATGTAAATGATTCATTTGCTTGGTCTTAGCATTTTGATTGGCATTGGCCAATAGAAGATGCTAAGAAGATGGTCTGTGTCTGTAAGCTTTTAATCAACAGCATTTTAATGGCCTGTGCGACAGTATGTTGGATTTCATACTCTATGGCTACTGACAAACCTATGGACTATGGAAAAGTTAGTTCTCATGGTAAAAAAACAAGCCAAACAGATGTGACCTAAAGGACACATACTGGAAATATCAATGAAAAAATAAATATTGGGAAATGCATGAGTAGAACAGTGGCCTCCTTTAAAGCTGTAATTAAAGCTGCTGAGTGCTACACAGGGAGTCTGACACAGTTTTGTCTTAACGCCTCAAATTAACTGCAAAAGAGAGGTGAGATGATGTATAAAACACTTTTGAGAATCTAATTAAGGTTGTTATGCACCTTTCTTGTGTTGTGAAAAAAAATGTGTATAAATATATCTCCCCACCATCCACCATCAGCCTATATCGATCCACTGCCGGATGAAGGCCTCCCCGAGATATATATATATATATATATATATATATAATGATGCAGTGTGCTTCACAATTTCCATTTTTGTATTACAATAATGTGGATATCCATCACATGATTTGTTGTTTGTTGCTTCTTCTAATTCGTCTCTAGTACTCCTTAGACATTAGTGTTCCATGTAATGTTTTGATGACCACATTGCTTAATGCTGTAATCTGTATTTCCCATAACACAGTTCACATTTTGAAGTAATTTGATTTGGCATCTTGATGATGCATAACATAAAATAAACGTGAGCAAGCAAATTAATACACATAACATGATTTGCTCAAAACTCATCAGTTATTATTTTTACCTATTAAAACTATATTTAGCTATTTATGAACAGGAAAATATAAAAAACTACATTCACTGGATTAGAAACCTGAAGTTAAATAAGTAATTTAAACTATCAAAACTTGTACAGGAACATTTCATGTAAAATATATGATATTTCAGCTCAAATCACAATATCACAATCTTCTTTTTCTTTTTGACGTTTACATTTGCATATATACAGAGATAATCTGTTCAAGATGAGATAAACATGGTTATGAAAAGTGAAATAATTTAGCGTTTCAGTACTGAGACTGTAAACAGTTAAACAGGACAACTGATGATGCTTTTGGTCTTAATTCTCACCAGTGAACTTAGCTGGAGAAATTAAACAGTGATGGTATCTCAAAGCACATGACCTTAATACTTCTTGGTGTGGGGAGATTGGCTCTATTCTGAATTAGCTTCCTAGGGACGGTACTCTCTTGAGACGCATCAATTAGAACAGAAAGGCTGTTTTTCTGCAGATTGATGAAATGATATCCCTGGCTTCCCACTATCCAGGGAGGTTTCTTGTTGCCCTGAAAAAGTGCCTGTTTCTAAAACCAATGCTATTTTTTTTCACATTGCCATAGGCTTCGCTGGCACTCCTGGATATCTTTCTCCAGAGGTCCTCAGGAAGGACCCCTATGGTAAAGCTGTGGATCTATGGGCCTGTGGTGAGTAGGTGGCTATCTATCTATCTATCTATCTATCTATCTATCTATCTATCTATCTATCTATCTATCTATCTATCATGCCAATCAATATGTTTATCACCTCCCATCCCCAGGTTAATGAATATCATATGTGTTTCGGCTTAATCCCAGGAACTGTCCCTTGTAATTTAAATCACTTAATCATGAAACATGTTCTGGATTACTTAAATAGGATAAAGTACATAACGTAAACAGGACAGCCTGTGAAATGTGCTTGCTGTATGTCATCCAACATGGATAATTTTCTCAAAGATTTTATCACAGAATTAGTAGATTAACGAACACTTCTTAGACAGAAAATACTAAATTAGAAGACAAGGGAAAGCTGAATGATGGGAATTAGCACCCTCTGTGCACAGAAGTATTCTGTACTTTCACAGCAGTTTTCCTAGAGGATCACAGGAGTGCTAAAACAGACAATATCATAATGAGAAACGTAGAGTAATAACATGGGCTATTTAACAGCAAGACAAGGACAATACTCAATTACTCTTTATGCTGCAATTAACTCCACATTGAGTCATAATTTACTACTTAATAATCAGGCTACATCAAAAACACGAGAATGCATAACAATATGACCCCCCCTCCCCAAACGCACACCCTTGATTATATTGTATGTTGGGTTAGTTAATGATAATTAGTCTTATTAAGACATTAATTAATCCCTTCTGGTACTTAGATGTATTGTTCTGTATATGGGGAGTAGATACTGCACTGCAGTCTTTCTGTGTTAACCCACTAGATCAACTCAAAATCAATTCTATATTCACGGTTTGAAAATTACCTAAACAAATAATTACTTTGTTTACCAGCCATTAGTACAATTTTGCTGGAGTTGAATATCAGACAAAATCACAATAAGGCTGACTGATTTAAATGAGGGAAAAAAACACACAGAGAGGTGTTTTTTTGAGTAATGAAATGCCGAATTTTATATTGTGTGTCGAAATAAAATGAGGCTTCTGCGTTGCAACTAGGAATTTTCCAGTAACAGCATCTTAGGCTTCAACCGTGTGTAGGTGGCTGAGGGGGTGTGTGCGTGTGGGCGGTGGAATCATGGTTAACAGTTCCTTGACATGCAACTCATTTTCATGTGCAACACATCGCACATCCAACAGCATTTTGGTCTCCATGCAAATCCCGTCAGGTCCTGTTTGAGACAAAGCACATCTGCATTTATTTTCCTTTGATCTCTCACCTTCAGCAAGGATGAAAGCTGGAGACTACTTCCATCTAAAAACCTAACATTTGCTTTAGAAAATCAATAGCTTTTAAGAATCTGAAAAATAAAATCTACATTGCAGTGGGTGACAGACTTTTGGCATGTGTTTTGCATAATCAGATTTTTCTCAGTGACAGATTCAGACCACTAATTGTAACTACTTAATGATGAATGGAGATTTGTTTTGGTATAATTACAGCTTAAGATGTGAAATTACTTAATACATACATAACAACTGCTTCACACGGATCCCATCTGATAGTGAATCTTATGATGAAAGAATACAGAGGACAGTGATAGCATGCACCCACTCACACACACATTAATAGGTTGTTGAAGGGTATCTCTTATTGTATAAGAGATCATTTTAACTTATTATAAATCACACATGTAAGGATTAGACACACAGATATCTTTACAGTGAAAAAGCTCAGTGAACAGTCTTTTTCATTACATTTAACAATCAAGCTTTGTTTTGATACATGCTCAATACTAGGAATAAGGGAAACTTACATCACAATACAAATATACAGCCCTTAATCATTTTCAATTCCAAAAGGAGGGAGAGAATTTGAGACCAGCTATTTGGATAGGGTTGCAGAAAGTGCACAGTATGGTCCCAGGGTTAGTCCCTTGGAATAGTAATAAAGGAGCTATTCTCATGTCACGCATGACAGCTTACTTGAAAGAAAAAACACAGGTGCTAGCTTATGCATTGCTAGGTCTTGCAAAGGGTAAACAGTGCACAAGGAATAGTTTTGCATAATGGAGATCACATGCACTCCCAAACTAAATATCACACTATAAAAAATACACACAAATATGTGTAACATATATTATGACATGACCCAAAGATGCTATGCATAGGACATCCTTTGCTTTGGCATTCTCTTCTGAATGTGACACTCTTATAAACATGAGTGTGGAATTGTCCATATACCTTAATACTTATTAATGTATTTGCGCCCATTTCAATATCAGTAACACATGGCTAACATGCTCTGTAATTAAACAAACTCATGTATGTATTCCATTCTCTTATCTTAGTTTTAGATGTAATACATTTGTGTAGAGTTTCATCTGTTTCAATAGATTTCAATATGATTTATAGTTAAATATAGAAAATGTTGCTCTATCTAGGGCTGTACCGAAGCGTCAATCTTTACCTTCGAATGTTCGGAACAAACAAACGAAGCTTCGTTGGTGCTAATTTGCATAATTTACAAATTACGCCTCAACTTGTTTTTTTTTTTACAGGTAATCCTAGCCTATTGATTTTACTACTGTGAAACATGTAACCCTTCAAGTAAAAGCACCTTAATTATAATAAACAGTAGCATATGCATGGTAAAGTATGCATGTTATCTGTTATCTGTAGTTAGTATTTTATATAATACAGAAAATGTTTCGGAAATAGCGATTCGTGTAATTCCTTGATGAATATACCCAGGTGTTCAGTAACATTAAAAAACAAACAAAACCAAAATAAACCACAACTGTACTGAAAGTAGTAAATATAGCCTACTGATTTACTGTTGCACAGCTTACATTCAGCTTTTCTGGGGGGTCTTCTGTGCATTTAGCAACAGAATCCCAAACAGCAGATGGTTTTCGAGACATTTGTTTCCATTTATTGCACAACACTTTGCTGTAAAGATGGCGGATAAAGAAACAATAACAAGGATTGGTCCACATGCATGCAGGCAGGTGGGGATAATGGCTCTTTTTCAGAAGAAAATATAAATACATTAAATTATCAGTGTAAGCGTAGGCCTATAGTAAAAAATACATAAATACATAAATAAATAAAAACAGTTTAAATTGAATGTGGTCCAATGCCTGCTGACACGACAATAGCAATAAATTAAGGGCTTTTTATGACGGTTGTGAAGGTCGTTATATCCAACAACTTTTATTTAAGTTATGGGCATAACACAAATCAGATGTTTTAATTCAGATAGGAGATGAATCGATGTGTTCTATCAAGAGAAAAACAGAACATGAAAGAAAATCAGATATAATCAGATGTATCCGATATAATGGCTAGTCCTTTTCTTATTCTGAATTATATTTGCACTGACAGATCCCTCCCCTTTTCGTTGCAGGTGTTATTTTATACATTCTGTTGGTGGGCTACCCTCCATTTTGGGATGAGGATCAACACAGACTCTATCAGCAGATCAAAGCAGGGGCCTATGACGTAAGCTATAATGGCCTGTTTAAGTGCGTCTTTTGCCATTCAGGACATATCATCTCTGTTATAGAAGCAAAACAATACTGCCATGCTGAGGAGATTGGAAGTAAACAAACACAATGATACAACCCCTGACACAGACACACAAAAAATGTGGATATTAAAAACTGAGCACAACACAGTGGGAAATAAGCAAGCATTAGAGATAAAAGTGGAAGTAATTTTGTAACAGTGTAAATGCATCAGTAAGATGCCATTCGTTTAGGTTGTGTGTATACTCAATGTGTACCTAAATGTTTACTTCATCTTCATCACAGACACGTCTTAGTTTACTTTCTTGGTCAACATTTTTATGCACATTTTGGATGAAGGAATTCAGTTAAACACATGAAATAACCTAATTTCTGCACAACATCTGGTGTATTGAATTACTTGGGTAAATTACAAAGGGTGTTTCACAAACGATAGGAGAGGTGCCTAATAATAAGAAAGATATGAGATTTTCAGAAGCGTCTTTGCAATCAAACATTTGATGACAAGTTACAAAGAAAAGCGGCACATTTTCACATTTCCAGTGAGCTATTTCATCTTGATATCCAGGGATTAACACTTTCCCTTGATAGATGCGATAGAAAACACATTTGAAATGTGATTAGCTAGTTATAGTCTTAACGCAGATCTACAGAAACTACACATATCGTCTGGGCTTCACTTCACAGAATAAAAGAAAGAGCCTAAGGAGGGATCTCTTGAAAAGCATCTCATTTGACTACATCTTACAAATCTTTAATCGACCGACAAGATATGTGCCTTTCAAAGGAGGACATTAAATAAGAAATAACATCTTCAATGTGAGATAAAATCAAAGTAGTACAATCTGTATTATATTTAAATACAATTTGGTACACTGAAAATACCATTATCACAGAGCTTTGAGTAATGCAAACCAATTAGTTCCTTCAATTAAACCAAATGCATCAGTGCAGAGAATTGTCGCTAGATCTGAACCACAAGCAAGCATTGGAAGACATCAAAAAACTGCTTAGATGAAAACTACATGTGCATTCTATAGACTCGCTGATTCTGTGTTTCATTAAAAAAACATTATAGAAAAGTTGCACCCTTAAGTTTCAGATTAGTCCAATTTAGTTGTTGTTCATGGTCACACATATGGGTCTATATATCTGTAAAAATGTAAACACAATAACATCATCCTTTAATTTGATTGCAGACAAGCTTACATCTTAAATGCACTGGAAAATGAACCATTTGCACCAAGTAGAATTTTGAATTCCAGCTGACTTGAAATGTCTCTGTGTCTCAGTGTATGAACACACAGCATCTCATTTTCTCGGTCTCTCTGTAGTTTCCCTCTCCAGAATGGGACACTGTAACCCCCGAAGCGAAAGACCTTATTAACAAGATGTTGACCATTAACCCTGCGAAGCGCATCACCGCCGCGGAGGCGCTCAAGCACCCGTGGATATCGGTACGCAGGGGGGCTGATTCTGAAGTGTTCTCCTGCAGTGTTCGTGCAGCTCATTCTCTCAGGGAGGGATCTGAACATTTCTCACTTGCTGGTTCCTTTTATCTCAACAGCACCGGTCCACAGTGGCCTCCTGCATGCACAGACAGGAGACGGTGGAATGCCTGAAGAAGTTCAATGCCAGAAGGAAGCTGAAGGTACGAGATGTATAAGCTCTGCCAGTGCAAGCAAGGCCTAGTCATCTCAATGGGGAAATAACAAGAGTCATCTTTAGTCATGGTTCCTCCTGCCTGTGCCTTTTTGTCTACTTTCATTATTTCAAGCCTTCAATTCAACCTAAAGGAAAGCTTTAAGTCAAGAATACAACTTGAACTTTGTGACAATGGTGTTCATTGACAAACTTATTTTTTTTCACTACCTTGACAATAATGCATGAGTGTTACATTGGTCACCCACATAACTATATATTTTATAATAAATACAGACACTTTTATCAAAAGAGCACTAGGGCTTTCAATTATATGCATTTCAACCACTCCCAGGCAAATGCTACATTCATTCCAATGTGAATGTTTTCATTTTGCACTGACAACATGCAGCTTGTTTGGTATCATCATTCCTTCTTCTGTTCCAGGGCGCTATTCTTACGACAATGTTGGCAACACGGAACTTTTCGGGTAAGTTCTGAAGACACTTACAAGTGGCTTTTCTGTTGTGAGAGTGACGAGAAACACTAATTTCCAAGTAAAGTCATTGACTGTGGGGAAGCAGGGTGCAGTTTACTTCTGTGTGCAAACACTCACAAAGCTGTGGCCACAGCTCACCAGGTTCAGAAGAGCCAGCTTTATGTTTTTGGAACAGACCGAGGTGACAGCTTGCAAAGGTTTTGTGCTCTGCATTGCGACACCATTTTTGCCAGCTTGCAATCTACTGTGAAATCCAAAACTTTCCTTGGATTCACACGGTACAATATTAGTGATTTTTAAGTATGTCAAAAATCTTATCCCTGCACTGTGAATCCAAAGCTGGATGTATATAATCTGTTTTAACAAACTAATAATCTTTAGAGAGATAATTGCACATATTTAATATATTATAATGTCTAGTGCCTGAAATAAATTGAAAAAAGTTGCTGGAAAATTGACACATTTGCCATCTGTTCAAAACAGATATTCATCACAATTAAAATTGTTTCTCGACAAAGGTACATGCTGACTTGCCTGTCACTGCAACCCACTTATACTGGTAAAACCATCTGCTGTGTTTCTAGTCTCTGAATAATTTCAGCACGATGGTATGATGCCATGGCATTTGTTATTGGTGAATGTTATAACTTATGCCACTTTAAGAATTTAACATATTATTAGTCACTGTGATATATAAATAGTCTTCAGAAAGGATCGTATCCACTTGTGGTTTATTTTCTTATTATAATGTAAACTCCACTGCTTCCTCCTCTAAAACCCCATGTTTTTGTCTCCTGCGGTCTTGCTTTAAAATTCCTTGCAAAATGTCTTGCAATAACAATTTGCAACTAACCACAATCTTATTGTATGTATTTCTTAGAATATATTTCAATGCTGCACTAAAAATGTTGCATTTTGTACCTTAAACTTTGTTAAGGGAAGCGAAACACATTCATATTCATTAAGCAACAGACAGACTCGAGAATTTGGGCAACTGCACAATCCCCTTTGCTTCAAATGCTTCACTTTACCATGCAAATGAATAACCCGAGAAAGAGTTGATTATACTGTCATTGTCAGCTGAAATGCAATCGGTCTGTAAAATGACCATAGCAGGATTGAGGGAGAACTCCTATGTATCCTGCTGAGAGTCAAGATGGCTTTCTTGAGGAACAGCGAACATAATATGCATGTTAATCTAATGGACGTGGGAGTCCCAGGGTAGCACCGACAAAACTGTGAAATGCATTGCTTGTCACTAAAGAACATCACCAAGTCAGAAACGAAAGCGGGTTTACCACATCAAATTCCCTTGATGGTAGACTTGATCATAGAAATGGACTGTCATTAGACTTCTGTCAGCAACAGAGAGACATGCTTTGTGAATTGCAGCTGAAATACAGTAAGTAAACCTACATTAAGCACAATTAAAGCAATGTCTATGTACAGATAATGAATCAATAACAGTAAAAGAATCTACCAAATCTTTACAAGTCTGTACTGCTTGGTAGATGGAAGAATGTTGCATAATAATATGTGGAAGAGAGTGAAGCTGGATTTATACTGCAGTGTTTGAGTTTGGTGACACCTTGCAGTACAGTACATCAGTGTACAATGGAGGCTAAAGAATTGTCTGAAACTGTCAAAGAATAATTTTGTGCTTTGCTGCGCAGACTGTGAGCGAGTAAATTGCCAATGCTTTCTGCGAAGCACCCTGACCCTGTGTGGTGTCACTTTCAAACGCTTTCCTCTGCCTGACATCTCCGCAGTGCACCAGTAATTTCTACATTTAGATGAACAGAGCTGCCACCCCCCTGAAGCTTGTTATACGATATTTCAGTGTGAACATTTTCAAGTCCCTGTTAAAACACTCCAAAAGTTAGAACACAAGCACGGGGCTTCGTCTAACAGCGAGAGGCTTTCGATGCATTAAGAATAGATGTCGTTGTGTTCATTACGGGATGCTTATGTAAATTAGAACAGTGCCCATGGCAAGAGAAGAATCTGGGTAAACAATTTTAACATAAGTTAGTACTGCCCCAAACCCCATTTTAATCCATGTGAACTAAGAAAAGTACATAAAGAGATTTACAACCAGCTTACTGTTGCTCTATTTTTACAACCTTAAACAGTCTAATGGTGGAAATCTGTTGCCCTTTCTCATTGTTAACTCCTTGAATTACACCGTGGCTGCGTGCCAGGGGATGCCCAAACCACCCAGCCTGGTCCATTCCAACCATGGCCCCAGGGAACCTAGGGTCGCCTGGCAAACAGGCTGTCAATAGGCCTGCATCTGCTGCAAGAATGAGCACCCACATGACCCAGTGCAGTCTGATCTAAAATTAGCAAACTGTTGATTCAAATAAGAAGAAAATACCCTGGCTCAGCTCTTTGAAGCACGATATAAAACAAACAATCCGGGAGGAGAGAGAGTATTTCACAGGATATGGCTGTTAGATCAAGTGGACGTACTAAACGGCAATTTAATAATTAAAGCGGTTTTGCTGGGATGTGCCTGTTGATCTGTTTCTGGAGTGGACACATATTAGAGAGGCTACTTTTAAAGCCCACACTTAATTGGCATTGCCTCTCTTTTAACTCATAAAGACTGAAACAGGTTTACTGTTAACGTTTTTTTTTCCTTTTTTGGGTGGATAGTTTTTTTGTCAGTTGCTTGATCATTATTGACTTGACTTTGGAATTCTGAGGAAAGGAGATCTTGGGACTTTGTGAGATTTGCCACTGTGACCAGTTTTTTGAGGAACTTTATAAAACATTCCCAGAAGTATTGCATCAGTGGAGAAATGTTCCCAGCTTGTTAGTGTCTTTGGAAACCTGTGGATTAAAAAAAGAAAAATCTGCCACATTAATGCTCAGTTTTTTCAGCTTCCTAACGATGCCGTTTGCCTTCCTGTTCTGGGCATTTGTGCCTTTTTTGGTCTCATTGTTTTTCCTTATTTCCTATTCAGGAGCTAAGAGTGTGGCTAACAAGAAGACCGATGGTGTGAAGGTAGGGGGACACAGAGTCTTTTGCTACGGGACAATTCTGGTTGTGAAAATCGGGAGGGGAAGTGATCATTCACTGTGAAAGTAGCCAGGCAGACTCAGGAGCTCTGAATGCAGTGAACTGTGTTAAGGTTTAAATTGATTAACTTTTGGAGACATCAAATATTTATACTCCACAAAAGTGTTCACAAATTAAATTCAGCCTTTAAAATGCTGTGGAGGTTATATGAAAGGACAGTTCTGCATTTTACTTTATCCTTTCAGCTAGCAAACAGTGACATGTGATCACTTTTCTAGTGTGATTGATGATGAAAAAGATAAGTATGTCATATAATTTGTAGTTATTCATAACTACAGATGAAAAATACATGATTTGCTGTATAGAGCATGACTGCTTAGACTTAGACTTTCATTTGGAGGAATGTTAGAAATTTGATTACATCCTCCAATAAACTGCACAACCTACACTATGATTATTATTGTTATTATAAACAGTATTATAAAGTCACCCTGGATAAGAGCATCTGCGAATAAATAAATAATAATATTATTATTATGATTATTATTATTTTCCTGATGTCATTATCAAAGGCAACTCACATTCAGCAATAAAATTACATAATGATCTGACAGAGAACAATGAAAAGTTACATAGTGCTGCAGTTACATATTATAATTTTGATGAACAAAAATGTTTAAGACAGCATAATGTTGTAAGTTAAACAGTGAACACCAATCCAATGTTTTACAATAGCATATGATCTGATCTTCACTGTTAGCTCTCAGATAGTGGACTTGTTGATTAAAATGCAGAATAGTTTGATTTCTCACCTCAGGTTTTTGGAGTTCCTTTGCAGTACTTTATCTGTCACTCCTGAGTGCTTGGCAAATTCTTGACACAGTGAATATCATTTCAGCAACATTATTTCTTTCTACAGGGTGTTTGGTTAGTATCATAATACTATATGTCAGTAAGCATGGCCTTCATTTTCTGCTCCGAATAGCTGGCCCAGCGTGCTGGTAGAAGAGCAGTATTAAGTTCACCTAGTGAAACCTATATAACACCACGGGGAAGAGTGCTGATCACATGTCTCAGACGTGTGCTGTGGCATGTACTGCCTGAATACCAGCAGATCAGCAGCTCAAGAACAAACATATAGACATAAATCATGTTTAATGTAATATGTAATACAAAGGGTGTTCAATAAGTACTACTAGTATTAAATACTAGAGTTAATATGCATATATTAAAATGAAAGTGCTGTATATTTTAAGTTCTGTTGGTGAATTCACCTGACAATCACAATTCAAAACTTCTAGGAACTTCTGAGAAAGCAATGGGAGACAATTTCTGCAGACCAGGACCCATTCGTTTTCTGGATTGGCTCCACAAACCTTCAAGGAGTACATTAATGTTTGTAGGGCTCAATGCTGACAAATAAGCATAACGATGATAGAACCTGAAGAGTCAATGATTTTCTCTTCTAGTGGAGTTTGTCCTTTATTGAGCACCCTTTGTGCGTAGGTACACTGGCAGGCAAAATGATTGTGTCACCTGAAAATCTTACTATAATCCTACTTAGAAAGGAAAAACATACACATATAATAGTTTTTTTACCAAATGGGCATTGGATGGCATTGCTATTAAATTAATTGAATTAACCAATGTCTAAATGTTATATAGTTGGGATTAGTATGCTAAATGACAAACAAAAGCCTAACAAAGCAATGACATTACTATCTTCACTGGCATACAGTACCCTCAGGAAGGGAACTCTTGAGTGAATGGTTGCTTTTCTTTATGGCCAAACAATCTAAATTGGACAAAAGCAGAAAGGTTGTTAAAATGGAAGCCATTTCAGTGAACCCCAGTGAAATGGTACAATATATTTTGGTGGGGCAGGTTTAGAGTAAAATGTCAACAAAATGTAACCTTTGTTGCATTTTCAATGTGTGAAAGTCCTCTTCATCCAAATCAATATACATCTATTGATTACACTTCCTTTCTGAGTCTCATTTCCACAAGATTTCCAGGTGACCCCATCCTTGTTGTGCTGTTATTGTATGTCTATGCCTTATTCGGGTATCCCTGCTAATGTTGACGTAGCCCAGGAAATGATGTCAAACCTCAGCCCACTCAGGGATTACCGAGGCCTGTGCGGACAGACGGCTCCCTTGACAGCGGCGCATTCCTGTATCAAAGGGATTCCTGTCCAGGCTGGGTGGTGTTTTTTGTGCTGTGTCGAGAGCAGCACACAGCTCCGGCACAGGGACAGCGCAGGACAGCACGGCGCGCACAGCACACAATGGAGCGTCGGGGCTCCGCTGTCTCTCATGTCCTCGTCTCCGCTTCCATTACATTCTGTCTGTTTCTGTCTAACTTATTCTCATTTCTCTTCCAGAAAAGGAAGTCCAGTTCCAGTGTCCAGCTCATGGTGAGTGTGCTATTCCCTCTCAACAGCGTGTGGCAGCTGTACACCCACTGAGGAGGCTATTGTACGGATTCCTCTCATCTCAAATCAAAAAAGGGAAAGTTATTGCCAACCAAAATAAAAGCAATCAAACCAATCATTCAAATGGAGCTGGACTTTCTTTTTTATGACATTTCATTTTGAATGTTGCCAGAAACCATTGCTTAATATACACTTGGGCGCTTGAAATATCTTTCCAGACAGGTTTTATCTCCCCTCCCATCCCTCGACCAAAAAGAATAAAAAGAAGTTCTCTTTTTTTTTCTTTTTTAAGGTGCAGCTTCCCCTTAAGGAAGAAGGGGAAACAAAGGCGGTGCGTGTTTCAGTTTAAGCCACGTATATGGGTATTCTGCTCTCACACACTGAGTGGGGTGAATAGCATATACTGCTAGCGAGGCCGAGTCACATCCTAACCTTGTTCATATATTCTTTCCAGGAATCATCTGAAAGCACTAACACTACCATTGAGGACGAGGATACCAGAGGTAAGGACACCACTGACGGCCACTCTCTCGGTGTTTGAACCCCTTCACTCTGAGAATAGTCCCAGAATAGTCCCATACCGCTGACATATAAAGTAAGGGAAGCTTCCTAGCTAGAGAAAATCGATCACAGTTGACAAGAAAAGCCATAATCATAAAGACGTAACATAGAGTAGAGCTGACATTATTAACAACAACAAGAAGACAACAAAGAAAATCAGACAAAGAAGACATTTAACCTGAAGTACCATAATTTTAAAAATTGTTTCTGGGAAAGAAACCCAAACCACAGAATGCAATGTAGCATAAATTGTGGCATCACAACAAATTCAGCTATTGCATATGCTGAGTGAAAGTGATTTAATTTGAAGTATATTATTAAGCACTCATATTCACAGTAGGTATTCTTTTTCTCTCTCTGCAAATAGTTCATTGTTGGCAAACTATGACGAGCACTTAAAATTCTTTTAAGCTTCCAGTGCACTTGAAAGTACTACACAAATGAATGGGAGACGTGCAGTTAGATAACGGATGGGGGGGGGTGCTATTTGGAATGAGATTCAGTTAAACAACTGGTTCCATCACAAAGCACTGGGAATCATCAAATAAATCACAAGTAATTCAAGTAAATTGGACTGAGAATCCAAATCACAATAATAATAATTATAATAATAATAATATTTTGAAAATTTGAAACATCAAGAGCCATTAGAATACTATTACAACTAATACATACCCCTAAAATAGATCCTTTAAAAACTACAATGTAATTTGCAACTCTGTGGCATGCAATTTCACAGGGAATAATAGGGTGTATATTCAGTTTAATGGTGAAGCTGTTTAATGCTTCACCATTACAACGGCAAGGTGTGATACTATTCAACTCTGCCTGATTTACACAACTGTGTGTGAGATGCTTTACTATACTATCGTGCAAAAGAGGAAAGATAATGTGAATAAAAATCTCACTCTTCTTCTCCCCGTTTTTGTTTTCATTCTAACCAATTTAAATCTATTCTATTATGTAAAAGTAAAAGGGATGCAGGGAGGTGACTGGCCTCCTGTTTTACACCCTAGACCGACCCTCATTTGTTTGAAATCATCTGCAAATCATCTGATCCCACAGGGAATAACTTATCACAGCAGAAAAATAACCTCCGGAGCTTGTATACACATACATACGGGTTACAGCGGTGTCATCCACATGCTATAGCAGTAAATGACAAGACAATAGATGATGCCTTTACTTCTTTGATAAGCAAACATTCACATTTCTGTTCCCAGCCCTGAACCGGTTTTACTGTGCGTCTGTGACAACCGCGATAGTTACGTGCTTTATATGAAATATCCCTCAGGGTAATGTGTTACAAAGTTGAAAGCATCTAAACTGATTTGACAGATTCAGCCTCTGCCTTTTAACTTTCTAGATGTTGAAAGTAGAACTGTCCTGAAACTGTACTAGATACTATCCGAGAGCTGCTGGCACGACTGTTCAATGACGGAGAAAAAACAGTGCAGCAGACATGCTCTGAAGCTGTGAACCTTACAAGGCCTTTCTCTCCACCATATGTGCTCTCCAGCCTTGCTTTCGCCACTTGGTTTCTAAGAAAGCAGAAGGAATCCCAGCACGCTGTATGTAGAGACCTCAATTTAAGGCATATGATTCCTGTTGTGGAGAAATGTGAGTGACAATCACGTACACTACAATCAAGGGACTTGCTTTTATTTAATTGCTTTCTAAAACACAGGTTCTGGCTGCTACAGAATAACATGACGGGAGAATCGGTTGCAATGAATTGAGTTACTTTTTAGAAATAGATTGTTTTCACCTGTAATTTATTTTTTGTAATACTGACTGCATTGCATTTCCTTCATAAATGAAAACTGCTACATATATCTTAGACACACACAAATAAAAAATACAAATAATAATGTATAGTCTCTTGTGAACACAGTAGGGTACAGATAATTTATTAATTCTTAAAAGAATAACAAAACAAGTGTGTAGTAGACCGCAACCCACATAGAGAATGCAGGCACAATCAAATGTATTTTCTGTAATGGTTTCATTTATTCTCACATTTGCTGAAATTCTATCTGATCATTTGGAAGAACTATAAAAAAACATTATAGGCCAAAAAACATTTATCTATTTAATATACCTATATATTACACAAATATATATATATTCTTTCTAACAGTGAGGAAGCAGGAGATAATAAAGGTGACAGAGCAACTGATTGAAGCGATCAGCAATGGAGATTTTGAGAGCTACACGTAAGTAACCATGTGTTTTTTTTAGCTATCAAACCTCATGTCAGCTCTTATAATACATAATGGCGAGTAATATTTGATGGACATCCTTCTCATATTTAAAGCACTATGCTATCCATTTCAACTTTGCCTTGGTCCAGACATGGCTTGTATGTTTCTATGAGCTAGTTTGAAGTTGTGCAGATGTTATTTACATTGGCACCGAACTGGCACTGCAACACAGTTTTCTGTCTTCTCGAAGTTGACACACGTAAACAGATTTTTATTATTTTTATTATTTTTTCACACTGTCGACTTTCTCGTTTGGGATCAATTTAGAGCTCAACGTTATGAAAGGTGGTTAGCATTGACATTTCGAGGACCTGTCAGAGTCTATATGCCTTCATTACTTTGAGTTCTAGCCAGTCAAAAAAACATATTTTTCAAAAAGCAAAGCCGAGATCCACCAATAGGAAACAAGGTGCAGCATAAATACGTATTATTTGCTTTGTGGGGGAAAACAATTGAGTTTCCATGTGCTGTATTTAGAAACATTGGATTAACATGCTAAATAACATCCATTTAATTTAATATCTATAAACTTCTGTGTATGAAGAACAAAATAAAATATTGCCCTTAGTCCCAGTGTTCAGCGGAAATAATATTGGAGTAGGAAGTATATGTCTGTACCTGCTGGCGCCATGGATGGCTTTATCCAATACATCTCGCTCTTATTTATAGTCTTGTTAACAGAGTAATGGGATGCATTGGTAACTTTATATTGCTTGGCTCTACTACACCCTCTCTGGACCTGGCTAGTCTATTTATGATTTTATACAACTTGCTCAAAACTGTGAAGAGCAGAGTGATTTGAAGTGATGCACAAGGATTATCAAAGCATTTCCCAGGATTTATGATCTGCTCTTAATCCTTTACTACTTTAAAGGAGGTCACAATATACATGTTTAATCAGATTAGTTTTAAGGATTCAGTGATTTGCAATCAAAGGAAGTACGGTATGTGGATGGCGTTTCACTAGCAGCTACATAGATTCCATGTGGGTTAGTACTATCAGTCACATGTCTCATGTCTAATTATCAATGATCAATGTCAGTTTTCACAATGCAATCAAGAGCAATCTACAAAGCTGATGAAGTGCGTTTTATTATTTTATAAATATATATTTGGTGAAGTGTTTGAAGATAAACTCTCCAGGCTTGGAATACATGTAAATGCGAACTAAATCTGATAGCGTATGCTTAGTGAGCCCTACTGCTTCACAGCCACATCTAAACTGATTTAGAAGGGCAGACATACACCTGTCCTCTGAAGATGTAGCACTTCACTGCACTGAGCTGTCTCTCACCAGCTGCAATTGACACACTCTTCTGATGGCTTATAATCAGCAGTGTGTGGAAAGAATCTGTATCCGTATCTTTTATGCCAAGTGTTTACACTGCGCCAAGCGGTAATCCGTTGTCGTTACGATGCCATTTTCCATGACAATAAAGGCAGCGTAGCTTCAGTGTCAAATTTTAAATGTCAGAACTTGGACAGTAACTATGATGTTTTGTACTCCCCGAGGTTATTCTGAGGACACGAGCACAACTCTCTTTTCTCTGCAGGAAGATGTGCGATCCCAGTGTAACCGCCTTTGAGCCTGAAGCCCTGGGCAACTTGGTGGAGGGACTGGACTTCCATCGATTTTATTTTGAAAACCGTAAGCCACTAAGCTTCATTATTTCATCCTCAAGAGTGCTATTACTGTGGGTTGGTGAGCGCCAATGGGGGCAAGAGAAAGAGACAGACACAAGAATATTGCAGCTTTCACAATTCCCCTTTGCATTAGTACCATCTCAATTTAAAGGATGCTTCACTCATTAATGCATTAGTGAAATTCTGGCTTTCATATCAGACCCACATTTAATATTCTGAAAAGTTCAGAGATGCACTGGTAAACAGCAGTGGAAACGCTTTGTGATGTACATACCCTGTTGGATGCTGCTCATTGTTCAACACTATTAGCTTCATACATGTCAAAATGCAATGAATTTGACTTCAGGGGAGCATTTAAAGAGACACTGATGCCACGAAGGGCAGTTTGTGGTCTTTGTTGGCTGTAATTGTCTTTCACAAATGCAGCACTTCCAGCTCGCTGTTACAACAGAAAACTGGAGCTGATTTGTGAACTTTATGAAGAGCCTTGAATCTCCTCACCGGGATTTTCATTGATTGATATTAGATTGTGTTCTTCGCAGAAAGGAATAGGCACTAGTGGGCTATTAAGCACAATTAGAGTGAAAGCGAAAGAGACTGTCATTCATTAAGGAG
The DNA here is from genome assembly GCF_036373705.1 of Amia ocellicauda. Taxonomy (NCBI): domain Eukaryota; kingdom Metazoa; phylum Chordata; class Actinopteri; order Amiiformes; family Amiidae; genus Amia; species Amia ocellicauda. The sequence continues at coordinate 17,867,115 of NC_089860.1, forward strand.
CCACTCCATTCACTTCACAATTATTAATTAAATGCGATTATTCACCACATAAGCTTTGCAAATAATTCTAACAGGAACCCCTAATTGTTTGCAATGTACAATTCATGCAATTGCAATGCTTTTCACATGAGTCTGAAGGACCCTTAATGCCTGACACTAAAGGAATGTCTTTAGGAGAAATGTATTATTTGAAACCTGCTCAAAACGCTTATGGACACATGCATATACTACCATGTATAAATATTTATATTTCTCCCAATATAATTATATCAGTTAAATATTCATGGTTTATTAGTTATGAGAAAATGATGAAAGGTGTGATTGATAGATAGATGTTTTGGACAGGTAGCTTTGTTAGTTACTTATTCTAACTATTCGCTTTGAAAGCAATATTAACATGGCTGAAACCAAACTAAGCACAAGCAAAACAGCTTTGTGGTTTTCTAAGCCATAGTTTACAGTGACACCCTGTGGATGGCTTTAATATTTACTTAAAGACACATTTTAAAAGTTGCCCCGCTTGCTTGTGGGTTTGACTGGTGTTCTGGTGTGAGAAATGTCAGGCCAATGTGTCTCTCTGTCTGGTTTCCAGTGTGGTCCAAAAACAGTAAGCCAGTTCACACCACCATCCTGAATCCTCATATCCACCTGATCGGCGAGGAGGCAGCCTGCATTGCCTATATCCGTATCACTCAGTACATAGACAACAATGGCATGCCCCGCACTGCGCAGTCTGAGGAGACCCGCATCTGGCACCGCCGGGATGGCAAGTGGCAGATCGTGCACTTCCACCGCTCCGGCGCGCCATCAGCGATCGCTAAGTAAGTGGACGAGGTGAGGAAAGATTTTATTTTTCACTGATCCTTCTTATATTTCACGAGCCTCCATCTGTGCCTGAGAAGTACAGTCCAAAAGTCCAAAACAGTCCATTAAACATGCTTACGAACACCCACTGATGTTGAACCATCACCACAGGGCCTTAAACTGTTTGTTTATTTTCCAGCTGAACTATTAGATTGGAGAAAGTGAAGTAAACAAATCTCTCCTCGAAGCCTGAGATCAGCTTTCCACGTGGAAACTGTCAGATGTCGGTTCACCCGGGGAATGATGGCCTCTGCATTTCATATCTTACTTGAAACCTGTTTACAGTTCCACTCAAAACGAATGCTATTATACAAACGCTATCATTAATATGTATATATAATACTGTATATATACATAATTCATATCTTTTTTTTCCAGCTTTTCATTTCTGCGTAGAAGCATGAGAATCAAAAAAATAATAATCATAACGAATACATTTATTGTTATCTAACTTTATAAATATCCAGTTAAAGTTTGGCTTTCCGTAAACCATTTGCTGTATTCTTGACTTCAAGCTGTGGTAACCCACTTTCTCTCTGACCAACCTGACCATTTCTTTAGAGGATTTATTGATGCAAACGGCAGTTATTCTTTCCAGTGTTTTTGAAACCGTCAGCCACTAAAATAGAAAAATATGTCAATATTTCCTATGTGCAATACACAATCAAATGTCTTTCTATGACAAAATAATTGTTTAAGTTAGTAATGATCATTTAATTAATGAATTTGGTCTAATATGCCCATTTACAAATACATAACATATTATCATTCCTGAATGTATGAGGCTGTGACAGTCAGTGTAGTTTAAACAGTGTTAACCTGCGTGTGCATTTATCCCATTTTAATTAGGTTCATATATACATCACTGTTGATGATGATGATGATAATAATAATAATAATAATAATAATAATAATAATAATAATAATAATAATAATAATAATGTGTAGCTCCTAGACAGATTGAAGGCTATGGTCCCTGATCTGGAAACTGTCGAGGTTATTCATGTATAATTAAGAATACATTTACATATGAACTAATTTCTTAGTAGTATTAACAGAAACATCAGTAGTGTGGAAGAAACAATGATGGTTTGCCATTTTCCATTTACACAGGGGACATGCAAACCGATTTGCCTGAATGATCGGAGCTAATGATGTACAGCAGAGTATACCTAGAGCACCTGTTCTTCTAGCTCAGTGATTATCAACAAAATGTAATTATGAAATCAAATTGTAAAAATGGTATATGGCAGATATTTTATAGACATATATATCAATGGAGTGGAAAGAATTTATGATTCATTTTCATTGTTGAATTGTACTTTTAGTTAGAGGGTAGAAAATACGTAGTTTGAAATAGATTTGCATAATAATAATATTTTGTAAATTACACTCTTCAGATATGAAAATACGCACACGTGGCAGGGATATATTCAAGCAAAGACAGGGAATACACTGAATAAATAGTAAGTACACTGCAAGGTGATACTGATCCTTTGTTAAAAAAACTCTTAGTAGAAAATGACCTAATAACTTTTTTTAAAGCCGCAAAATGATAATCAATGTCAAAATTCTTGCTGATGGAAGAAGATAACTAAACACATTTAATACAGTCAAAGTAGATGGGTTTGACTTTTGCAGGTTTTTGAAGCACTTTGCTATTGTTCTTCCATTGAAGATGAAATCTCGTTTAATGATCACACTCTGTTTTACAGCATATCCATTATCCATAAACATGCAACGATATGCAGGTAATTATAATAACAGTATATGTGGAAATATGAGTAGTGTACTGCTTGCACGAGAATAACACATTTATTGCAATAAGCATATAGGTGTTGTATAGAACTGTGTGCTAAAACCTAAGATCAATAGAGATGCACAGTTATTTACATTAGTTAATGATCATCATTATTTATGTGTTCTATTTCTGATTATAATCACAAGAGTAAATTCCACTATAATGGTTATATATTCAAATGGCGGAAAAATATCACACACCATTCGAATTTTGTATTAAATATATCACCGCAAATCACAACAAACTTTGTTCAAAGTTCAAAGTATCCTGATTGTCTTTTAATCTTGAAATACACTCTGATATGCAAGCATTGTTATGTCTTGCTAATGTTTAGAAGTATCAGTATTTCTAAAGAATGATATAGGTTATATAATCCTTATAGTGTTAGCCAGATAAGTTAGATGATTGCAACACTTACAAATCCTCTATAACTTTGGCTGAATTTGGCATAGATTCACATAGAGATTAATCTATTCATCTCAATCTTAACAAGGATACTCTTCATCTGGAAAACGTAAGGAAACAAACAACTGAACAAACCTTTCAGTGCTTTGGTTTTAGGGGCAGATCCTTTAAAACTGTCAGTACAACATATTCATGAGATTATGTTTGAGCAAATAAACTATTGGAAACAGTGTTCCTCTTAAGGGTATATTGTACATATTCTGATTTCTACTGGGCGTTCTGGAGAGAGACAAACAAAGCCTATTTGTTCTAAACTAGGATCTTGTTTTGAAGATGTGGATATTTTTTATGGCTTAATATACAGATTGTATATTTGTTTCTAAGTGGTTTTTAATGTGAAAATGGATACTGCAGCTTTAATATCAGAACTTCCAGCAGAACAGTTTTCTGCATTTTTCTTTCTTGTGCAAGTAAAGCATCTTCCATGCATTTGTGGATCATAGGGATTAAAGAAGGGAAAGAAACGAACGTCTTGGGCCGATGTGCAGAAATGAGTCCACATTAAGAGCGCATGTCTTAGGTCCTGGAACACTCTTGATCCCTGTGTAAAAGGCAACAATTTACAGTAATATTTCTGGTCTCAAATGCAAAGCTCCAGCATTTCCATTAAAGCATGCAGTTTTAGTACTAATGTGGGCCTGTGTGGTGGTGTTGTTTTAAAATAGTTTAAACATTCAGCCAAAATTGTTAAACAGTACATATTGACTATTTGGGGAAATGTAAATAACTGCCAAATGATTTTCCTAGAGGCATACCTTTAAGGAGTTTTAGAGTAAGCTATTTATTTTATTTATTTGCCTTCAATAGGGTACAGTGGACCTGTTTTATTGTTGTTTTTTTTCTTCAAAATTATACTTTCCAAAGCAAGATTATTTGGGTTTATAATTAGTGTAAAACACAGAGAATAATTTTCAAAATGGAAACAAAACATTGTTTGTTTCTTGGTAATTAAACATAGCAGGAAATCCATGAATGGAAACTGAAGTTCAATTTACAATCATGCACAGTTTACTGTATATTCGGATGCCTTTCTTATTACGAATCAGCGCACAAGGGCATTGTGACTCTGAAATCTGATTTTAGATTTATTTGGCATGATTATTAGATACCAAAAAATACAACTGAATGTTTTGGTAGTTGCCCGGCTCTGAGTTATATCACTGACACAAATGGAGAGCCAAGAAAAGCAGATGCAACATAAAAACAGCATATTGTTGCAGACTTTGTTTTAGAAACATGGATTAAACCATCATGCCATGTTGCCCACAATACAATGTCATTTTTCCCTCGCAGAGTCAGCATTTAATGGGTAGCCAGAGCATCTGGTTCTAACTTGAGTACCAGAGGGCACAAACAAAGGGTTTTCAATGAAATTACATTAAATCACTTCAGTGGAATCCATGTCGCAAACCTTTAAGCTTCAGCAAACCATTAAAAAGCAAGAGATGAGGCAGAGAGACACACCAGTATTTCATTCTTCTTTTGCAAAAGGGCTAATCTCTTTCTTTGAAAACACTTCCCATATATTAGTTTAATTCTGCAACAATTAAAAAATATACTAATTCACTTCATAAATAAGCCATGATTAAAATATTAAGAACTGAAGAATGAACTCAAAGAACTAATATGCGGTCCAAAGCATGAAACCTTATGCAAGAATAAAAACAGCCCATAATAATTAAAACAAAAATAATAATAAAATAAACTGAGTATTAATTATTCATCTAATTGCTACCGACTTTATAGTCTATCAACTTAATGATTTGTCATTAACACTTATCAAGAAATCTCACGGGCACTATGCTACATTAACCTTTTAAATATCATATTGATGACATAATAGGATGATATAATACAAAGCAAATGGAAACAAACAGCTGCACATGTTTTTTCTCCTGCTTCGTGCGTCCTCTGCTGGACTGTAGGAACATTTCAGTTTCTGTTTTTGTATTTCTCTCGCATTTGATTTGGACTTTCAAATACACCATTTTCTTTGGGTATCCTAAATAGGTCCACTAAACCCTTAATACATATGAAGGCTTTGTTTTTTTTTTCTTTTTGGTTTGTTTGTTTACCAGAGTTATTTTGATGGTTTGTGTCTATTTTGTAATTTTTTAAAATTCTTTAATTCTGCCTGCCTCATGTTAAAATGCTAAATAATAAGTGCTATTATGTAATGGGCGCAAACACAAAAAAAAGAGAGACAATCTGAGAAGAAATGCTGTGCTTTTTCACACATGGAGTAAAACCAAACACAATAGGATGGGAAATACCAAGGGAATGATAGGGGATACAGTGAAGGAACATACTTCTTTCCAAAAGTCCTGTTAAAGACATCTTCTCTGATAGTTTTGTATAACCCAATAGTTAGCCAAATTAATGGCTATGATCTTTTTATGAACAATGGTTATATATGATCACCAGTTTCAAATGGATTAGTAACCATTCTTTTTTATGGAAATATTGGCACAATAAAGCACAAATTATTGCAATGGGACACCAGTGGTTTCCCTCTGGCCTCCTTGTAATTTTGGATTGTCCATATATTGACAAACTAGCAAGTCAGTATGCTGCAGCACATACGAATGTAATACAGTTTCTTGAGTTACAGAGGAGATGCACATGAATTGTATTTACATATATTGATTATACAAAAACGAAGGCTTAAAAATGTATGTTTAACTCCGTGTGTAGGAAGGCAGTGTTGACCGGTTATAAACGACTGTAGACAATAGCAGAGAGGGGGAAAAATGAATCAAAACAAAACAAAAAACAAACAAAAACGAAAAAAAAGCAGGAACTGAATTCTGGTTGTGCATCAGTTGTATTTGTACTTTCTTGTGAATTGAATGACTGCCTTATGTATATTTTTTGTAGGTGACTTTGATATTATTGTAAACTATTGTATCACTGCAGAATGATGGTGGTTTAAAATATATAAAAAAAGTTTGTTGTTTTTCTTTTGTTTACTTTATTTTTAATGAATGTTTGTAGGTTCTATTGAAAAGATCACTGCCAATATATAATATTAAATGGTGTTTCACAAATAAAGCAGTATTTACCAGTTACTGGGTGTCTTGTGTTCATTTCAGGTATCTGACATTTCCCCTGTTTTCTGTTCTGTATGTAGTTATTTATTACTTACTGTTTTAATTCCATAGTGGAGCCTCCCCCCCAATGTATTATTTGAGAGAGGATTTTCAGTTTGCCCCTTTTACAATATGTTTGATTATTTTGTTTTAGTAATTCAGTAGAGAGTTGTTGCTATCATTTCTAATGTATTGTTCAGTCTAAATTATTGTGTACGAGTTTTCTGATGACACACATACAGGCCTAAAAGAAGACGTGATTAATACACACAATACTTTAAAATCACCCTTAGCTCAATTTGGAACTTGACTATTACATTTGTTAGCCCATCTCAAGCTAAATTGGAAGTGTGCACATGTATTTTAAACAGGCTTAGGATTTCATACTTGTGTTTATTTGAACAGACTGCTTGCTTATCTTCACAGATCACTTACCAGTCATGCTCAGATTTTCAAACACACAGAATGTATGGTATTGAGAAACCATCCTTCCTTCACGGCATTAATGTAGTTACAGATAGCTAGGCATGTCATTTATGTAAGCCTTCATTTTGTCACACAGCTTCTTCAAGGACTACACACACATCCACACCCACACAGGAAACAAAAATGTACCAATCTGAAAGAGTACCTGTTGTGGGATATTTTAAACAGGTTACACACATTTTGAGATGTAATGAGTACCTAAGAGAGAAATGTATTTACAAATAGAGTGAGCTGTTGAGATGTTATATTGGTATTCTTACCACAGGCTCTGAAATTAGATATATTTGAGATTGTGAATGACCATTATTGTTTAATAACAAGTTCAGGAAGACTTTTGTTTGTATCGGCCTGATTTTCACAGAAGATGTAGACTTTGACGGGGTTTGTGCTCATGTCACAATCAAAAACAACACAAGGCGATGTCTAAAGAAGCCTGTAAAAGGCTGGTTTATGGCCAAGTTGCAAAACTTTGAATGCAGCGCATGCAGAGCTGAAAGGGATGAGGTTTCGTGTGCGCTACAGCAACAATAAGGGAAGTTCAAAAATAAGTACAACCTACAGATGTTCTCAGTTTCAGCCGTCAAAAAGATAGACAGGTAGGTTTTTGCTAGTACACACATTAAGCTTGCAAACTTCAGATGAGAAAAGAAGCTAATATAAAGGAAATATATGTATATACACAGGGAGATAAAGAAAGAGACAGAGGGGGGAGACAGAAAACCTTTCCTCATTCATTATCTAAGTGTTATTTTGTCTACCACATTTCCCACCTCTACTGCAAGTGTTGTTTTCTTCATTCACACATTCTGACATCCAGTGCCTTTTAATTTCATATGCAGCATTTGAGTAAAAACCTAAACACAAAACCCTGTGCAACAACGGTACAGGTAAACCAGAACGAAAGTCGACAATGGAGAGAATACACTGTATACAGTGTCAAATTCAACACAAACAGTGTTAAGATACTCATCTATAAGATGTACTAACAGTGTAAATTGTAACTGTTACAGGAGTAATTTATTTCTGGGGACTGGTGGACAAATTGTCCCTGCCTTCTGAGCTCAAATCACAAATGTACTCAGCTGAGGGAGATTAATAAAAATGATGAAGTACTAACAGAAGTAATATTACTGAAGTGACACACCATAGAGAACACACAGTTAGACAACATCAAATTAATTGTACCTAATCATTATGTAATCATGTTATTATGCAATATTGCAGTAACATTATAGATACAATCCTGAAGAACTGGCTCTTTTCCAACACACAGGGATGCAGATCTTTAAGCCCCGGTGAGGCTTTAATTAATATTCAATTGACATATTTTGTAACAGTTTTTTATGTGGAATTTCTATATATTGATTTTAGCAGTGGCACAGAAGCAGTGAAGTAATATATGCATGAAACCATGGAAACACATGTGAGCAAAACAGTATTTGATTTAATTACCACAGAAGGCCATATGAAAAATTAAAATCGGATTAACATTTGTAATGAATCTGTGTTTATACAGTATAAGGAAAATATGCATTATGATAAAGCAAATATGATATGGAATGTGAAGTGATCATAGGAAATATCAATATAACATATAAGATATAACATCTAAATAGTTTATCATTAAGGAAAATTTGAATATTAACCACAGAAGAAATCCTGCCTAAAAATATGCCAATATATACAACCAATATAAGACTATTGCTAATAGTATGCTGCTCAATACACTTTGTGCTGCATGCTGTAGCTGATTACTCATGTTAAGTCATTGTTAAGTCTGAAAAACATTTAAAACATAATTACATGATTATTAAAACATGTTCTGTCAGTGTTTACACTTACAGAATGACTATGCCTGGCTTTAAACGATTCAAACTATGAAATAATTGTTAATTGCACAAACTTAATTGTGTGTTTCTATTGAGTTGAAAGATAAAAAAAAAAAATTACTCAAATTGTAATTTGCAATTGGCAGGTGTCTTGAAATAAGTGTTTGATCTGCTCTTGGAAGCTCAATTTGCTCCATGTCATGAGCATCCAAATCCTTCGTGGTGTCTCTCTGGCACACACACAACATTTGGTGGATTTAAAGGGCTCTCCAGACCTCTCCACAACAGTGCCTGGTTTAGCAACACCTTCCCCCAGCAATGCAGGAAAAATGACAGAATATAGGGAGATTTCTACAGTTTCTACTATGGATGAGCTGCGTCATGAGCTCATGCTTTGAAAATAATTTCAGGATTTATTAGAGGTTGTCTGTGGCTTACATGTCACATGGTCACTACTGACTGTCAGGTCCTGGCAGTGACACCAGGAGGCTTGCATGGTTAGGCTCTTGAGACTCATATTAAAAGTCAGTGTCAGTATGAACATTCAGGTCCCTTTGAATAAAACCAATTAGGCTTTTTCACCCACTGTGGTTACTTGTATTCACAGAATTAAGAATGTCACTCGGCAGTGCACGGTTGCACGATCTGCACTGTAAGTTTATTTTTACAGTTTTTTTCTGCAAATAATAATGCAGGTACTCCCTGCTATACATAAACCATGACATATTTAAACTCAGAAATACATAATTGAACCACAAACATGCACATACAGTACCACATGGACTTAATGCCTGGTTTAGGCTTCCTGCTTGCGGAAGAATACATGCTTTCTATAGAGTGAAATAATGTATGCTTTTCCTAGATCCGATAAAAAGGATGATTTCCAACAGGCAAAATACATGCACTGTAAGTTGTCGCATCATGTATGTATGACATGAGCAGTAGTCGTGTGTCTTTCCTACTGGCCAAGATTAGAGATGTGTCATTCTTTTCTGATAGAGACAGACTTATTTTGCAGAAGCGATGAGTGAAAGTGAACGTATAGCTGAACGTATTTAGAACATAAAGGCTTGTCTAAGTTAAATTAGTCAGTCTTTGGCTTTTGTTTTTTTAAGAGCAGTGGTTATTGGTCTTGCCAGGATATAGAAATGGCTCTCTGTAATGCAAGTCTTCACAGCTCGCTGGTATTGATTTTGTTTCTTCAGACTGCACACTGTAAGTATTTTAGCTATCATTTTTTGCTGATCATAATAGTAATATTTGTAGATATACACACAGATTAATACAAAACTAAATTTTGATATCTGAATAACTAAAACATTATTAAACAAACAAAACAAACAAAAATGTTTTGTCAACATTGCTTCTTTAAATAAGAGAAGGTGAATTTGGTTCCTCAGAGAGCTCTAGTGTGAACATAAATATACACCTTTATTCAATTATGCATAATTGAGAAAGTATTTATTTTTAATTCCACTTGTATTGTTCTCTTTCTGGGTGATGATCACAAAACGCTTCACATTGAAATAGTATTGCTACTGAAATAAAAGCATAGGAAATGTATCTCAGTCTGAATCAAATCACAGTAGATGGCTCCTTGCAACAGCAGCCTCTGTAACTAAGTTTTCTCTTCTTCAAAGCATTTAAGTTTCTAAATGGCCAGAATGTAGTTATTATCTCTGATAATAACCTCAGACATTTGTCCCCATTAACATGACTAGAGGGAACCTCATTCATTGTATTTTTATTTATTTACAGTAACTACAAAAGAAAGTGTGATAGTAACCAGAAATCACGCAGAGTCTGTGCGTCTTTCCCTGCCGGGCGTCCCAGTGATTAATACTAGTAGAGATGTGTCCTGGAGCTTTAAAGACACCAGAGTTGTAAAGTTAAAAAATGGTGCCATTACATTCTATGGACAGTATGAGAAGAGAGCAGCTCTGTTCCCAAATGGGACGCTGATGTTGAAGGAGCCCATGAGAAATGACAGTGGATCTTATAAACTAGAGGTTTTTAAAGATGGAAAATGTGTGATGACAGGGAGCATCTGGCTTGAATTACAAGGTAGGTTCTTCTTAGCAGGTAAGGCCATTTAGGCCATGTATTTATCTCAACATAAGCTACAAAAATGCTGAAACTTTCAAATAAATAATATAAATACAGCTTGTCAGTTATTTGAAATTTTAGATCAATAAAAACAGTATATGCTTTCACCTCCCCTACACAGAGAGACAAAATAGAAGTGGAAGTTCACAGAAATTATATCAAAGAACAGGAAAACAATATAAGCACTGTAAGAATACATTTTAAGATTTAAACCAGTGTGGGAATTGTACTTTGAAGTATGTAGTACATTCACTTTCAGATCCAGTCTCTGAGCCAGACGTGCAATACTCCTGTACAAGTGATGGGATTGTAGAACTGAACTGTACCGTGGACAGAGGAGACAATGTGTCTTTCAAATGGAGTTTATTCAATGGAAGTCAGTCCAGCAGCCTTGGATTCATTGCTGGATGGAAAGCTGTCCTCTCTGTGGGACAAAATGTCTCTGGGGAGTTTGTCTGCACTGTGGAGAACAACGTCAGCACAGAGATAAGCAAACCTCTGAAACCTTTTTGTAACAGTATGTGTTTTTATTTGTGTTTGTTTTATTTACTTTCAGAGAAAACTAGTTTCAAGTGTTATTTTTCACTTGTTACTCATTATAATATTGTATTCTACAGATTTTTGCTAGATTCCCAGGTAATTAGAAGAAAGGTCCTATCCCACAATATTCTGAATTTCACTTGATGAGCATTATAGTTTTATGAGATTCTGGGATAAACAGACTACTAGCAACCAGAGCAGCAAGACAGACTAAATGCCCCCATCTTGTTTTCAACCTCTCTAATGTTTTTCTTATTAATATTAATAATGTCCTATGGTCTCTTTTCTCGTTAAGCTTTGCAGGAACAAATATTTGTTATAATATTTCAAAAGCCATAGAAATGCAAAAGGGTATTTACATTCTGCCTCCCATCTCTGTATTGCTTTAGCAAGTGCAGTGCAATGCACTACAGACTGCCCCGAGGATTCAGAAACTAACAATGAAAAAGGTAAGTGTCACACTTGACTCCACAGAGAGTCAGTGTTGTATAGAGATCAGGTGCAGGAAGAGACTTGGTCGGAACAGGTTTAGGTCGGGAACTGGCAAACGGTGCAATAAAGGCAAGGCAAGGTAAGAGACGTGGTCGGGGTCACAAAGCAGAAGGTCAGTCGATTGAGCGTTCAAGACAGTAAAGGGAAATCCAGGAAGCAGAACACAGGAAGGCAACTGAGGGTCAGTAAACATGAGATCAACATCCAGGAATATGCTTAGAGATGCAGTGCAGAAACTAACAAGACTTAGCATTGAATGTAAGAAACGGGGGTTAAATACAGAGCAGAGGGAAGCAGGGGACAGGGATGTGTAGGGATTGTCAAATGGGAGCAGAGAGTAGATGATGAACGTGCACATGGTGATGAGGAATGTTAATTGGATAATTGCTCTTGGAGCTGGGGAAAGTGAAAGACAGGCTTAGTATTCTGGAGATGATGACCTCTGGAGCAGGGGTGGATCTACAGGGGGGCAAGGGGGGGCAGCTGCCCCCCTTACTGTAGTGCTTTCCCCCCTGCTGGCCCCCTAACTTCAGTTCCTAAAATGATAGACGTGAGAAACACCATCCGCAACCCCCCCGCCCCCCCGCTAGCACCATGGACAAAACACTGTCAGCACCCCCCATTAATTTGGCGAATCGCGGGGATACATTTAGGTATTGAAAAACAGAATATACTTTCACCTCCCCTACACAGAATAATACATGTATTTTTCATAATAATTACATGTTAATTATAATAATGATTATAGTGATGCATTAGGAAAAATGTTTAGATGGTGTGCTTGTGATCTGCATATGTCTTATGCACTAGCATTTTAATTACGAATGCATCAGATTAACATTTTATCATCTGTCTGGTTTATGGAAACAGGTCTTCTTGTATTATTACAACTCATGTGGACTCTTGTCGCCATTATTATTTTTGTTTGCACAATCAAAATAATCAATAAACATCAAAAACAAAAGCAATAATTAAGATTAAATCATAAAATACCAATTTCATTTGTCATCTGTGCTTCGTTAAATAAAAGGTGAATTTGGTTCCTCAGAGAGTTCAAGTGCGAACAGAAGTATAATCTGTTTGATTTAAAATAACTGTGCATAATTGAGAGTAAATATTTAGTTTGAATTCCACTTTCTGGGCGAAGATCACAAAACGCTTCACATTGAAATAGTATTGCTACTGAAATAAAAGCATAGAAAATGTATCTCAGTCTGAATCAAATCACAGTTGATTGGGAACTGAACTCCTTGCAACAGCAGCCTCTGTAACTCAGTTTTCTCTTCTTCAAAGCATTTCAGTTTCTAAATGGCCATAATGTAGTTATTATCTCTGATAATAACCTCAGACATTTGTCCCCATTAACATGACTAGAGGGAACCTCATTCATTGTATTTTTATTTATTTACAGTAACTACAAAAGAAAGTGTGATAGTAACCAGAAATCACGCAGAGTCTGTGCGTCTTTCCCTGCCGGGCGTCCCAGTGATTAATACTAGTAGAGATGTGTCCTGGAGCTTTAAAGACACCAGAGTTGTAAAGTTAAAAAATGGTGCCATTACATTCTATGGACAGTATGAGAAGAGAGCAGCTCTGTTCCCAAATGGGACGTTGATGTTGAAGAAGCCCATGAGAAATGACAGTGGATCTTATAAACTAGAAGCGTTTGATGATGGAAAATCTGTGATTGCAGGGAGCATCTGGCTTGATGTACAAGGTAGGTTCTTCTTAACATGTAAAAAATGAATGAAATACCTTCATAAAATCTGTAGGCCATGTATTTATTTAAAGATAAGCTATGAAAATGCTTGAACTTTCAAATACATAAAAAAGATTGGTTGCGAATGCAACCACAGTTATCCAAGAAAGGAAGTACAGCCCAACGGGGAAGGGGTTACACCAGTCACCATGGATTGCTCTTACTGTGTGACAACGGTGTATATAAATAGCGGGGCAACAGAACGCTATGCTTTTCACTGTACAACACAGGAGCAACTTCTTGTGCAACTAGAACAGCTAAGAGTAAAGTAATAACAGTTAAACTGCATTACCAACAAACTATGTACAAAACGGGGCAATGAGAAATCAGCTCTCCACCACATGCCACAGGAGCAACGGCCTCCTGCTCAATTGACTGAGAGCGTGTGATGAACGGGAGCTCCTGTCATCACCTGAATGGAAATAATCTGTGCGTATTGTACTGTGTTCTTATTCATGAACCATGTAAACAGTTTGTTATTGCTAGCATATTCATAATCCTTATTCATATTTAAGAGCATAGACAAATGTTAATTTCCAACACTGTTTACCCTCTGTTTTCTTTCTCCCTTCCTATATCAATAATGTGATCTACACCAGTGATCAATGTGTCTTCCCTTTTGTATCACTACTGTGTGTGGCGATCCAATTTAGCTTAGCTTAGCTATCCCTTTAGTTTTGTGTTTGGTTGTACGCTTCACGTTTCTTACTAGTCCGTTGAGAAGCCATAGTTGTCGTCTATAGCCAGAGCGCGGCGTCTCCACCCTGCTAATGAATGTTCCAGTTTACTATAGCATCATTAGAGGGGAAAGGGGTTTATAGTAAACCCAGATTTTAATCTATAAACTGTTACACAATTAATGTTATATACATTAGATCAGTATTAATATATTTAATTGTAATCTCTAACTGTAGGGAAGTGTAGATTACTGTTTATTATTCACTTAAAATGTTTTTTGTAGCTCTCTATATCCTATCCTTTTGGTTTATTCTATCAAGGGAAGGGTGGGTATATAAGGACCAAAGTTAAGATCAGGGGGAGGGCATTTAGTAACACACTTGTTGGTTCACATGCTTGTTGGTTCACCATGTTACTACACCCTCTTAAGCATTATTTGGCTGTGCTATGCGCAGCTCTTTTTACACTATATTCCTACAATGCGCACATCATTTGAAAGCGTATTCTCTTGGCTACCAGTTCATTCTCAAACACATGCGATTTACAGTTTACGTGTTGCCCGCCGTCATTCAGTGCCCGGGGGAATACACGGGGGTCTGCTCTGGGGGAAGAAGTCTCATTCAGATGGTCAAAGATCACTCAGTTTCAGATCAATCGATTAGATTTCTATGAATATGATTAATCCAGTATATATTATTTGATGTTTCAAGAAAAACTGGAAATATTGAGGTGTTCTATAATGCTTGACCGGTAGTGTATGTATGCGGACCAAAGAGTGCAATAAAATATATATGGAGCCAACTGAAGTCGCAAGTTTGTGTTTTTTAATTAATCAAAATAAAAGAGAAAAAGGCTCTTGCTTACAGACCAAGGTATCTCTAAGGGCAAAAATGGCAAAGAGGATTTCTTGCATGGGTGTCATGTTATATGGAAACAGGAAACACGAAGGGGCTGTTTGAGTGACACTCACAGGGGTCTATATGCGGCTTTAATAGAAAAATACCGTTAGAATATTTTTTTAAGATGATGTGAGATAAAAATGCATCAAATGTTCCAGCATCATTCCAACTCAGTCAGCTAGATCATATGCAAACCAGTGTGGGAATTGTATTTTGAAGTATTTAGTACATACACTTTCAGATCCAGTCTCTGAGCCCAATGTGAAATTCTCCTGTAAAACTGATGGGATTGTGGAACTGAACTGTACAGTGGACAGAGGAGACAATGTGTCTTTCAAATGGAGATTAGTCAATGGAAGTCAGTCCAGCAGACTTGGATTCATTGCTGGATGGAAAGCTGTCCTCTCTGTGGGACAAAACATCTCTGGGGAGTTTGTCTGCACTGTGGAGAACAACGTCAGCACAGAGATAAGCAAACCTCTGAAACCTTTTTGTAAAAGTGAGTGTGAGTGTTTTAATTTGTGTTTGTTATATTTACTGTGTGAGAAAACTAGTTTAATGTGTTATTTCTTACTTGTTACTCATCATAATATTTTGTCCTACACATTTTGATTTATACACAGGTAAATAGAAGAAAGGTCCTATTCTACAATATTCTGAATTTCACTTGATAGGCAAGTCTGTCCTCAACAGCAGGTGCATAAGGACATAAGGGGTTTCTTTTTGAAACTGACTAGTAACACCAACCAGAGCAGCAAGACAGACTAAATGGCCCCATCGTGTTTTCAACCTGTCTTATGCTTTTCTTATTAATATAATTTTCCTGTGTTCTATTTGTTGTAATATTTCAAAAGCCATAGAAATGCACACATTTATATTCTGCCTCCTGTCTCTGTATTGCTTTAGCAAGTGCAGCGCAATGCACTACAGACTGCCCTGCAGATTCACAACAAAATAAGATAAAAATAGGTAAGTGTCCTTCTTGACATGAGTTACATGTTCATCAGCAAAATAAAAAGGCAGACAGGGTGGGGCAATAAAATATCTATCTGTTTATGACATGGTTCTCAATCACACCACTTTTGGGTGTAACTATATCCAATCAGGTGTACAATTATTTAGCAAAGACTTATATAACACAATTATGTACAGATCTTCTGTCCCATGTGACCATATTAAAAATGAGCTTCATACAGCAAGGATCTTTGTTTTACAGAAAGAAAGAAAGAAAGAAAGAAAGAAAGAAAGAAAATGAATATATCTATATTCTGTGCACTGTGAAAACACACTACTGTTCAAAAGTTTGGGGTCACTTAGAAATATTATTTGTTTTCAAAAGAAAAGCAGTTTTTGTGTCCATTAAAATGACATCAAATTTATCAGAAATACAGTGTAGACATTGTTAATGTTGTACATGAATATTGTAGCTGGAAACGGCTGATTTGTAATGGAATATCTACATAGGCGTACAGAGGCCCATTATCAGCAACCATCAGTCCCATGTTCCAATGTTGTGTCTGCTAATCCAAGTTTATCATTTTAAAAGGCTAATTGATCATTAGAAAACCCTTTAGCAATTTTGTTAGCACAGCTTCAAACTGTTGATTAAATAAGCAATAAAACCGGCCTTCTTTAGACTAGTTTAGTATCTGGAGAATCAGCAATTGTGGGTTCAATTACAGGCTCAAAATGACCAAAAACAAAGAACTTTCTTCTGAAACTCATCAGTCTATTCTTGTTCTGAGAAATGAAGGCTATTCCATGCGAGAAATTGCCAAGAAACTGAAGATCTCGTACAACGCTGTGTACTACTCCCTTCACAAACTGGCTCTAACATAATAGAAAGAAGAGTGGGAGGCCCTGGTGCACAACTGAGCAAGAGGACAAATACATTAGAGTGTCTAGTTTGAGAAACAGACGCCTCACAGGTCCTCATATGGCAGTTTCATAGTACCCTCAAAACACCAGTCTCAACGTCAACACTGAAGAGGCGACTCTGGCATGCTGGCCTTCTAGGCAGAGTGGCAAAGAAAAAGCCATATCTCAGACTGGCCAATAAAAAGAAAAGATTAAGATGGGCAAAAGAACACAAACACTGGACAGAGGAAGATTGGAAAAAAGTGTTATGGACTGACAAATCTGAGTTTGAGGTGTTCGGATCACAAAGACGAACATTCGTGAGACCTAGACCAAATGAAAAGATGCTGGAGGAGTACTTGACACCATCTGTCAAGCATGGTGGAGGCAATGTGATGGTCTGGGGGTGCTTTGGTGGTGGTAAAGTTTGAGATTTGTACAGGGTAAAAGGAATCTTGACGAAGGAAGGCTATTACTCCATTTTGCAATGCTATGCCATACCCTGTGAATGGCGCTTGTGTAAACCATGAAACGAGTCTCTTCGGAGGTAGACGTGTTGTTTGGGGTTCAGCTTACATCAGGACTCCTTGACACAATTTATTGTTCCTGGCACTTTTGTTTATGTTTCTTATAAGCCGAGTTGCAGTTACAAGTACAATGCCAAGTACAACAGTGTAGCGCCACTATTCCTCTCAATCCACCACACAAAGACGTGCGTCACTCTAACCTGTCCGGCTTTACAACATGCAACTGAAATAATATGTTCTTGGGGGAACAACATAACACATAGCAATTTCTCCCTGCTATAAAGTAAAATAATGTATACGGTGTTTCTAATTTCTTTTATGATACCTTTTCATAGATATTTATATTTTTCAATAATAAACTAATGTCACACTTGATTGGAACAGGACAATGACCCAAAGCACAACTCCAAACTATGCAAGACATATTTAGGGAAGAAGCAGTCAGCTGATATTCTGTCTATAATGGAGTGGCCAGCACAGTCACCGGATCTCAACCCTTTTGAGTTGTTGTGGGAGCAGCTTGACCGTATGGTACGTAAGAAGTGCCCATCAAGCCAATCCAACTTGTGGGAGGTGCTTCAGGAAGCATGGGGTGAAATCTCTTCTGATTTCCTCAACAAATTGACAACTAGAATGCCAAAGGTCTGCAAGGCTGTAATTTGCTGCAAATGGAGGAAAGTTTGAAGGACACAATTTAATAATCTATTAAAAGTTATTATTTCTAACCTTGTCATTGACTATATTTCCTATTAATTTTGCTATATTTAATATTCAAACTCATTTCATGTATGGGAAACAAGGACATTTCTAAGTGACCCCAAACTTTTGAACGGTAGTGTATATTTTTCCAGTGTGGTAAACATATTAATGTGTATAACCATAATCACGATGGCCTGTATATATTCATTTTTTCCAATCAGAATGCAGCCAATAAATGTAATGTTACACCATGCTAAACATTTGAAATATTATTTTAGGATTTTATTTACAGCACTCTACATACATAAAAATATATGATTTCATAAGCCGTAGGAATACACATGGGTATTACCAAAAATATGTATTTTCCCCTCTGGTTTAGTTAATGCAGTGCCATGCTCTACAGACTGCCCTGAGGATTTAGAAAACAACAATAAAAAAGGTAAGTGTCCTTCCATTACAGTTAAGTGTTCAACTGCAAAATTAAAAAATGGCGATGATGATGATAATCATAAAAATAATAATTTGATGATAATAATATAACATAATCATCATAATAATATAGAAACCACACTCTATATAATATCAGAATAATATATATATGTTAATTGATAATTTACATTACATTGTAATAATGATTATGATGATGCATTAGAATAATGTGTGCTTGTGATCTGCATACGTCTTATGCACCAGCATTTTAATTATGAATTGATCACATTAAAATTTTGTCATCTGTCTCGTTTGTGGAAACAGGTCTTCTTGTCTTTTTACGCCTCATGTGGACTCTTGTCGCCATTATCACTTTTGTTTGCATGTTCAAAATAATCAATAAACGTCACAAACAAAAACATGAAGGTAAGACAAATATTCCACCACTTTTCTTAGGAACAATCATTAATTTATTTTAAATTATTTTCTTACTAATATTTTTAATATGTTTATAATATATGAAATATTTGGGCTATTTATTTTACTGATAATTATGTTTTGTGTTTGAAGCAATGTAAAAGATTTAGTTTTCTTAGGTTCTGTACAACTATGTATAGAAGCTGTGGCATTAGTACATTTTAGTTCTGAGTATATATATATATATATATATATATATATATATATATATATATATATATATATGAATAACATAAGAAATAATGTTGCTAAAATATAGAAATTAAAAAGACAATAATAGATCACTGATACTGATGAGTTCACAAGGTAAATCAATAACATTTCTGTTGTTTTCCAATTCCCCCAGGCTGTAGTTTCTCCTATATCTGTTTAAGTCCAGTTAATGTATTTAATATATGATTCTGGTAGTAGGGTCACATATACCCAACTTCACAAACTGCCATTAAACACTCATCAGCATGTATAGCATTTCCTGTTTATTTAAACACCTAAATAAATGGATCTTAAATATTTTAAGCTGTATATACACTCACCTAAAGGATTATTAGGAACACCTGTTCAATTTCTCATTAATGCAATTATCTAACCAACCAATCACATGGCAGTTGCTTCAATGCATTTAGGGGTGTGGTCCTGGTCAAGACAATCTCCTGAACTCCAAACTGAATGTCTGAATGGGAAAGAAAGGTGATTTAAGCAATTTTGAGCGTGGCATGGTTGTTGGTGCCAGACGGGCCGGTCTGAGTATTTCACAATCTGCTCAGTTACTGGGATTTTCACGCACAACCATTTCTAGGGTTTACAAAGAATGGTGTGAAAAGGGTCAAACATCCAGTATGCGGCAGTCCTGTGGGTGAAAATGCCTTGTTGATGCTAGAGGTCAGAGGAGAATGGGCCGACTGATTCAAGCTGATGGAAGAGCAACTTTGATTGAAATAACCACTCGTTACAAACGAGGTATGCAGCAAAGCATTTGTGAAGCCACAACACGTACAACCTTGAGGCGGATGGGCTACAACAGCAGAAGACCCCACCGGGTACCACTCATCTCCACTACAAATAGGAAAAAGAGGCTACAATTTGCACAAGCTCACCAAAATTGGACAGTTGAAGACTGGAAAAATGTTGCCTGGTCTGATGAGTCTCGATTTCTGTTGAGACATTCAGATGGTAGAGTCAGAATTTGGCGTAAACAGAATGAGAACATGGATCCATCATGCCTTGTTACCACTGTGCAGGCTGGTGGTGGTGGTGTAATGGTGTGGGGGATGTTTTCTTGGCACACTTTAGGCCCCTTAGTGCCAATTGGGCATCGTTTAAATGCCACGGCCTACCTGAGCATTATTTCTGACCATGTCCATCCCTTTATGACCACCATGTACCCATCCTCTGATGGCTACTTCCAGCAGGATAATGCACCATGTCACAAAGGTCGAATCATTTCAAATTGGTTTCTTGAACATGACAATGAGTTCACTGTACTAAACTGGCCCCCACAGTCACCAGATCTCAACCCAATAGAGCATCTTTGGGATGTGGTGGAACGGGAGCTTCGTGCCCTGGATGTGCATCCCACCAATCTCCATCAACTGCAAGATGCTATCCTATCAATATGGGCCAGTATTAGTATGGTGTTCCTAATAATCCTTAGGTGAGTGTATCATGCCTATAAAAAGTATAAACTTTGCTTTGATTGCTTCTTTACACAGACCTACAGATTATGATGGAAATTAGAAGCAATCCAGAGTGTTGTAGTTTGACTGCAGAAGACACAGCACCTGTGAAGCAAGCAAGAGAAAAAGATCAAGGCAAGTAATTATCCTACCAAGAAAGAATGGTTCATTTAAAGGTCTCTTTTGTTTTCATGGTCAGCCATCTTGGATGTTTGGTCAAACCTGGGAGAGCTCCAGTCTTCAAATTAGTTACCAAGACCCCAATAAATACTGTTATACAGAATGTGTTGCTTTAATCCACCTTGATAAGGGTAACTTTGTAAAATGATCATTTCCAGCTATGGTAATTTAATGCTGGTATTAAATCAAAACTTTGACCCACCAACTAATAGAAAACGAAAGAACTGTTCTCTGTTGTGGCTTCATTTGATGCCATTTTCTTGTAATCATCATTGTAACCGCTATGATGCACAGGTTTCTAGTTTGCTATTAGCAGGTGGGTCAAAGTTTTGATTTAATCCAGCCCTAAGGCAATTTACAGTCTGACACCCCAAAATATACATGGTATTGAGAAAAAATCTCTCTAACAGAACCTGATAGCATCACCATGATGAGGTATTTGTTGTGATGGTCTCTACCTCGTTATGGACGACCTGAAGACTGTGTTAAAACTGTTAATAAGAATAAATCAGATGGTAAATTAATCAATAGTAGTCTGTTAAGAATGATGTAAGAAATCTTAGGAAATTGTGTGTGATGATTTTCAGGAGGAGACAAGATTCCTTGTCCAGAGACGGAGAACCCATGAAATGAGGAATTTATGCTCTGCAGTGGGTAAGATGAAGTATGTAACAAAAATGAAGTATTTCATCATGTCTAGATCCAAGGCAGTGATGTCTGAACTACAGAGCCCTCTGCACACCATTACCAGCTGAGTCGCTCTGGAGAAAACACGGTTATGGATCAAACTACCCACCCATGGTGTTGAAGCTGGCTGTTTAATATTCATAAAGACATAACAATGTTTTCTGGGATGTTAAGTTATGGATCACAGCTTCCCTCTTGTGGTCTAAGAATGTAATGAAAACCAAAAGGGAAGCACAATTGTTACAAATTGTGTTTATATAGTCTGCATTTGAATGATGTAATTTGGCACTTTTTCCTGTTTCCTATTGTGCCATGTGATTTGTGCTCATCTTAATTAAACTTGCTCAGTTAGTATATGTGCATCATTTGTTTAGCAAAACTAAACAATCATTTCAGTTATTTAATGAACTTGTAATTTGTGGGGAGACTTGTCTTTTGCTTTGTGTAATTAAATATAGTGGGAATCATTAATTGCAATGAACAGTATGACATTAAAGATTGTTCTGCTGGCCTGTGATCTCTTCATTAAATCAAATCAGCCTTGCATCTATCGTAAAATATCTATCATGAAAATAATGTGTGTGTGTGTGTGTGTGTGTGTGTGTATGCGTGTGCATGTGTTTGTGTATGCGTGTGCATGTGTGTGTGTGTTTTCATTTATGCAGTTCGTGTGGTTCTGTTTTACAGCTTGGGAAGTCTTTCAGAGGTTATGTTCCTGCAATAGTGAGTAAGAACCACAATGGCGTATCCCACAGTGCGCACCTGTGTCGCTATGCAGTCAGGAAAAAAGACAGGAAAGGAAGTACAGTGTAAACTACTTCTTATAGAGAATTAAGTTGAATGAAATTAAAGCAAACCCACAACAATTTGCAACATTTAATTTCTGGAAGTTCATACATTATAAAAAGTAACTCTGCCAAAGGAGTCTATAATTGTGACTTATTTTGCAGAAGTGACAAGTGATAATGATCTGTCTTTAAGATGGTCTAGAGGGTCTAGAAGATGTCGTGTGTGAAAAGCTCAGGTCATGGTGAACATAAAGGCAAGTGTAAGTTAAACTAGTCAGTCTCAGGCTTCTCTTTTAAGAGCAGTGGTTATTGGTCTGGCCCGGATATAGAAATGGCTCTCTGTAGTGCGTGTCTTCACAGCTTGCTCGTATTGATCATGTTTCTGCAGACTGCACACTGTAAGTTTTTATTATTTTTCGCTGATCATAACATTAATTGTTAATTTAATATATATATATTGATGACATATGTATATACACATAATACATTTTACTTTAAAATGAATGAAACAATGCTTAATGAAACTATTAATTTGCCACTGGAATTATTATCAACCACAGCTAAGGCATGAAAAACTGAATTTGGGGATCTGAATAATTAAAATATTGAATCACAAAATGACAGGTTAATTTATCAATATTGTTTCTTTAAATATCAGAAAGTGAATGTGGATCCTCAGAGATCTCTAGTGTGAACAGATGTATAATGTCTTTGATTCAAAATGGCTGTGCATAAATGAGAATACGTATGTAGTTTGAATTCCACTTGAATTGCTCTCTTTCTGAAGATCACAAAACACTTGAAATAGCATTCTTAGTGAAATAAAAGGATAGAAAATGTATCTGATTCTGAATCAAATTAAACACAGTAGATTGGGAACTGAACTCCTTGCAACAGGAGCCTCTGTAACTCAGTTTTCTCTTCTTTGGTGCATTTCTCTTTCAATATGGACAAAATGTAGGTATTCTCTCTGATATTAACCTCAGACATACACACAAAATGAATCACCTTTCTCTATAGTCATCTGACCGGTTATTAATGACCAGCGTGAAAACAAACTGCACTGAAGGACAATGTGCCTCGTAACTTCAACTGATTTACACACTCTTTATGTGTTAAAAGGAAAAAGATCTTGGTGAGTAGAGGGAACCTCATTCATTGTATTTTTATTTGTTTACAGTAACTACAAATGAGTCTGTGATTGTATCCAGTCACACAGAGTCAGTGTGTCTTTCCCTGCCGGGCGTCCCAGTGACTAGTAGAGATGTGTCCTGGAGCTTTAAAGACACTAGAGTTGCAAAGTTAAAAAATAGCACCATTACATTGCATGGACAGTATGAGAAGAGAGCAGCTCTGTTCCCAAATGGGACGCTGATGTTGAAGAAGCCCATGAGAAATGACAGTGGATCTTATAAACTAGAGGTTTTTAAAGATGGAAAATGTGTGATCACAGGGAGCATCTGGCTTGAATTACAAGGTAGGTTCTTCTTAAACAGGTCAAAATGTAATGGAAAAACCTTCACAAAATCTGTAGGTCATTTATTTATTTAAAGATAAGTTATGAAAACATTCAAATAAATAAATACATAAAAAGACAGTCTGACAGTTATTTGAGATGCATTTTACATACAAAAAAACAGTATATACTTTCACCTCCCCTACACAGAGAGCCACAATAGAAGCAGAAGAACATATCAAAGAACAGGATAACAATATAAGTACTGTTAGAATCTTTTTAAGATAATGTGACCTCAAAATTGTTCCAGCATCATTTCAGCTCAATCATCTAGATCGTATGCAAACCAGTGTGGGAATTATGTTTTGAAGTATTTAGTAAATTCACTTTCAGATCCAGTCTCTGAGCCCAATGTGCAATTCTCCTGTTCAAGTGATGGGATTGTAGAACTAAACTGTACAGTGGACAGAGGAGACAATGTGTCTTTCAAATGGATTATATTCAATGGAAGTCAGTCCAGCAGCCTTGGATTCATTGCTGGATGGAAAGCTATCCTCCCTGTGGGACAAAATGTCTCTGGGGTGTTTGTCTGCACTGTGGAGAACAATGTCAGCAGGGTGATGGGCAAACCTCTGAAACCTTCTTGTAACTGTAAGTGTCAGTGTTTTTATGTGTCTGCTCAGTTTTTCTTGTGTCAATGTGAGTTCATGAAGAACTGGATACAGGGATAATTAATGTCTTCTTTTTCTTTCCTACTTACCCATCATTTAATTTTTTCTCAGCTTTATCTTCCATCTATTTTTGTTATTAGGTCCTTTAAGAAACTTCAGAAAACATTAGCAACCAATGTGGTAAGATAGACTAAATGATCTCGTAATTTGCAATCTTTCTTGTGAGCTCATGTGCTTCTAATTCATATAATTCCTCAAGTTCAGTTTTCTAATTAAGATTTTCAAGAATAATTTGTGTTGCTATATTTCAAAAGATAAAGAAATATACAAAGGTACATGCATTCTGCCTTTGTGTTGCACAGTATACCAAAAATGTGATACTTTTTTGATTAAAAAAAGTTTGATACAAGAAATTCTGTGACGTTCAATATCTGTCAAATGTCTCTCACGTCATCATAATGAAGAGAATCAAGTCGGTCTAGTTCAGGACTAGTTGTTGTTCGGTCGCTTAACTTTTCTCTGTGTAGTTTTAACAATATTGCAGACATTTCGTGTATAGTGTTGTAGATTAGAATATAATAATAGCTGTGCTTCTATGTATTTAAATGATCACTGTAACAAATAGACAAAATAAATATTTATTGATGACAATAAAATTACTAGAAAGATAGATTGATACAAAAAGCTTTTTCAGACTATTTATTCAGTAAATAATAAACAACTAAAACAACAACACG
This sequence comes from Amia ocellicauda, assembly GCF_036373705.1. Lineage (NCBI taxonomy): Eukaryota > Metazoa > Chordata > Actinopteri > Amiiformes > Amiidae > Amia > Amia ocellicauda. The sequence continues at coordinate 17,892,307 of NC_089860.1, forward strand.
CAAGAGAAAAAGCGATTCCTTCGCAGGGGTGGAGTGTAATTCAACACTTGTACAAATCAAAACAAAAGCATGAAACAAAAAAACAATCACAAAAATTAACTTCTGAAACAAGATCTTCATTTAAACCCAACAAAACAAAAGAATCTGTCCACTCAAAGTATTTACAAAATGTTATTTGGATTGTGAAGGGGCGGAAGGAGTGACAGTTTTCAGTAATACTTCAGCGTGTGGAATTCCTTAGCAGGGAATTTAAAAAGTATTACATTTCTGCTCACAAATAGCGCATGTGTTGAAGGTTGTGTTTCGTATTCAATTCTTTTATTGTTTAAAACAAACAAAAAACAATGCTGCATGAATCAGTTATGTTTGTATCTTCTACACAGTTATCAGCACTGTGACTTATTCTGGATTATTCTGTGACTTTGGGTAATAAGTTTTTTTTTTTTTTAAGTGGTATCATTTCGGTATTTAGTATCATTGCCATTATCCAGTATCGTTTTGGTATCGAGTATTGTGATACTAACCCCGGTATTGGTATCGAAGTCAAAATTCTGGTTTGCTGAAAATACTATTCTGTCTTCTGCCTCCGAATTGCTTTAGCAAGTTCAAATCCATGCACTGACTGCAATGTGGAATCCAAAGAAAAGGTGACTAAGAAAGGTTAGTGTGTTTTCATTACATTATGTAACATTTTCATCTGCAATATAAAAGTGAACTGAGGTAGGATAATTCTTTGCTGGAAAGGCTGTCCTTTCTTTGGGACAAAATGTCTCTGGGGAGTTTGTCTGCACTGTGGAGAACAATGTCAGCACAGAGATAAGCAAACCTCTGAAACCTTTTTGTAAGAGTAAGTGTCAGTGTTTTCATTTGTGTTTGTTTTATTTACTGTGTGAGAAAACTAGTTTCAAGTGTTTTTTCTTACTTGTTACTCATCATAATATTCTGTCCTGCATATCTTGCTGCAGACCCAGGTAAATAGAAGAAAGGTCCTATTCCACAATATTCTGAATTTCACTCGTTATATTTTTAGTCAGTCTGTCCTCAACAGCAGCTGCATAAAGACATAATAATGAGATTCTGATATAAACCAGATTAGCAAGACAGGCTAAATGGTCCCATCTTGTTTTCAACCTCTTTTATGAGGTCATATTTCAAAAGCCATAGAAATGCACCCAGGTATTTACATTCTGCCTCCCGTCTCTGTATTGCTTTAGCTAGTGCATTGCAATGTACTACAGACTGCCCTGAAGATTCAGAACAAAATAAGAATAAGAAAGTTAAGTGTCCTTCCAAATAAAAAGGGAGACAGGGTGGGACAATATAAAATCTGTATATGGCATGGTTCTCTATCAAACCACTGTTGGGGGCAATGCAATTCACACTGGTGTAAAATGATGTAGCACAGAAATCTTTACAGATCTTCTAGTCCATTATGTGACCATCCTTATCAATAATATTGGTGGAAAAATATTTTTGTAATACAAATTAATATATCACATATTTTTTCCAGTGTGGAAATGTATATAACCATAAACACATTTGAAGTGTTATGTTAGGATTGCTGGCACAGTTTATTTACAGCATTCTACACACATACAAATATACGGTTTCATAAGCCAAAGGAATACACATGAGTATTACCAAAAATATGTATTTTCCCCTCTCTGGTTTAGTTAATGCACTATAGCCATGCACTATAGACTGCCCTGAGGATTCAGAAAACATTACAGTTAAGTAACTGCAAAATAAAAGTATAATAATCATAATAATAATAATAGTAATAACAATAATAATAACGATTATAATAATATTCATCACCATCATAATAATCATCACAATCATAGAAATCACACTATATATAATTATATCAGAGTAATGCATATATTGTACTTCATCATTTAAATGAAATTGTTATAATGATTACAATAATACATTAAAAAATATGTTTCAGAAGCTTGTGATCTGCATAATTCTCATGCACCAGCATTATATCACAAATGCATCAGATACAGATTTTGTCATCTGTCTCGTTTGTGGAAACAGGTCTTCTTGTCTTATTACGCCTCATGTGGACTCTTGTCGCCATTATCACTATTGTTTGCATGATCAAAATAATCAATAAACTTCAAAAACAAAAACAGAAAGGTAAGGAAAATATTCAAACAACTTTCCACCAATTTTATTAGGAATAATCATCCATTCAATATAAATGAATTTTCTCACTACATTTTTTTTATAAAGCTTTATAATATATGGGATTATGAATTATTTTGTCTATTTGGTTTATTACTAATGTTGTATTGTGTTTGAAGCAATGTAAAATATTTAGTTATCTTTCAAGTCGGAAGCACTGCCCAAGGGGGAGGGGTTTCTGTACACCTCCATAGGAACCCATTTGGAACATCACTCTATCAAAGCTGCCATTGGCCCCTAAGCACGTCAAACAAACACGTCCCTTCACACTCTCCCACTCTGTTCCGTCCATGCTCTGGGGCTCCGGTGCGCTTCAGTTTCAGTTTTTGGCTACAAATAGCACATTTTAAAAAGAAGTTGTATTATATAGTGCCTTATATATTCTGACTGCTTGCTGTGTTGTTTTTTTGTCCACAGGGCTTTTTTCCTCCACAGCAGGAGCGCTAGCAGCAGCAGTAAAATCCAAGGCCCGGCTGCCCGGCCTGAACCTCGGTGTGTCGTAAGAGATCTCGCCCACGTGAGGTGTTCCTCCACCAGCTTGAGCCCGCACTACAGCCCATGGCTGCGGCTGTAGGAGATCTCGCTCTCTCAGTTCGCTGAGAACGAGCTCTGCTAGCCCTCCCCGTCTGTGCATGTAGGCCTTGGTTTTAGATCCCGCTACGGCTGGTGGTCTACTACCCTCTGCCCCCTTGGACCCTGGACTCCGCGTCACCCAGTATCCCCAGAAACCCCAGCACACACGGTGTGGTTAAGCCTACGGGCCTATGCAGCGCTTGTATCCAGCACCTGGTGCTCAGCATACAAAGCGTTCAGTCCGGCAACAGCAAGGTTGCGTGTGGTTGATGTCGAAGTGCCCCCGTGTACATAAATGTTGCTGAGTGGAGACACACTTACAGTGGCGGGCCCACTAGGTGCTCCACTTGTCACGAAGGCTTTTCAGCTGTTGTATGCCCCCGGTGCAAACACTGACTGGTGCCTCCGCTGCACGTTTCCCTGTATACGTGCGTGCGCGCTCGACGATGAGCTCCTCTCGCCCCCATCACTTTGCCGCTTGCAGCCAACGCACCTTGCCTGCCGTGCCCGCGGTGAGCGCCACTACGGCCATGCGTGCCCCCGCGTGTGCACGTGACCGACAGGGAAGAGCAGCGGAATGAGGCCGACGGGCTCCCTCCCCCTCTTCTGGGTCATCGCTTGCCTCCTCCCTCCATCGGCAACAGAGGTCAGGCTCCACGGACAGGGAGCGTAATGAGGCCATCCTTGCCTTAAACAGCAGGATGGACCAAATCTGTGATCCCTTCGGCCGCGCAGGCAGCACAACAGGTGCTGCCCCTGCCACACCATGACGCTCCACCGCCAGCTCACACCGCCCCACTGGAGTCTGAGGGGAGTCTGTCTGCCCCATCTCAGGACGAGGGCAGTGGACGGGCCACCTGGGAGGAGGACCGCCTGTCTCTGGGTCCTCACGAGGACTCAGAGCTGGAGGGGGAGCTCAAGGTGGAGGAGCTGGTTTCTCCCATCCCTCCTCCTCCGTTGAGCGTAGACACCCCTCCTGCTCCTACGGGACAGGACCGGGAGTTCTGGGCAGTGATCCAGAGGGCTGTGGAGTCTCTCCAGCTCCCTTGACCCTCTGATCCTGCCCCACCACGCTCCAGGTTCGAGAGGGGTCAGCGTTTGCAGCGGCCCACATGGGCCCTCCCGCTGCTGCCTGACCTTCTTGAGGAACTGAGGCCACCTGGGACCATCCAGCAACAGCCCCCACCCTAGCCAAGAGAGGGGAGGCTTATTCCAGGACCCAGGGTGCGGTGGAAGCGGGCTTGGTGGAATTTCCTCAGGTGAATTCCACCAAAGCCAACCTCGTCTCCCTGCCTCTGTTGTCTGTGGAGCCACGTGATCTGGCCTGCTCCAACAGGCAGTGTCGCGTGACAGAGACGCTGCTCCGGAGGGCTTATGAGGCAGGAGCCCAAGTGGCTCGCCTCAGGAACACTTAGAGCCTGCTGGCCCTGTATTTGGTCAAGCTGGTGTGGCCTGTCCCTAGATATGCTAATAGGTCACCACTTCTGTGATTCTGTGGGAAGCGAATGAAAAGTTTTGGTTGCACTAGTAGAGCAGCCGGCCTTGCTATTGTAAGCGGAGGGCGTAAGAGTTGACCTCTGTTGCCCCACCTTGTATATGCTGATTCTAGACAGTTCCCGGTAAGAGCGTGACTACGGTCCTCGCTCTTGGGCGGCTCAGGTGCGGCCCTATGGGGCCCCTGAGGTTACTGTTTGGAGTTGTGTTGCCTAGCGGTACACATCGGGGCAGGCTCCCATATCAGCTCGCTGCATCCTCCCTTGTGACGGTTTTATTATACAGTAACCCCTCCCCCTTGGGCAGTGCTTCTGACTTGAAAGATAACGATAGGTTGCGAATGCAACCCCGGTTATCTGAAAAAGGAAGCACTGCCCAAGGGTTGCAAGGTCACACGGGAGTCCAACTCCCAGCAAAAGAGGACGAACCTGCGCTGACGTCATGTTTTATAGAACAGGAAGTGGAAGGGACCTGTTCTGAGTGACGAGCGCAGGGGCCAATGGCAGCTTTGATAGAGTGACGTTTCAATTGGGTTCCTACGGCAGTGCGCAGAAACCCCTCCCCTTTGGGCAGTGCTTCATTTTTCAGATAACCGGGGTTGCATTCACAACCTATCGTTTTCTTAGGTACTGTACAACTATGTTTAGAAGGTGTGTCATTAGTACATTTTTGTTTTGAGGGGAGAATATTATATAAATATATATATGAATAACATTAGAAATAATGTTGTGAAAATACAGAAATTATACAGACAATAATAGATCACTGAAACTGATGAGTTTGCAAGGTAAATCAATAACATTTAAGTGGTTTCCCTATTCACCCAGCCTGTAGTTTATGTTTAAGTGTTTAAGTCGAGTTAGTGTCTCTCAAAAGTATTCACCCCCCTTGGACTTTTCATGAAATCAGAATGGATTTAAATCAGGAGTTTTTGCCACTGATCAACACAGAAAATATCCATAATGTCAAAGTGAAAAATATAATCTGCAAATGGTTCTAAATTAATTACAAATACGAAACAGATAATAATTGATGCATAAGTAATCACGCCCTTCAGTCAATATTTGATAGAGGCACCTTTAGCAGCAATTACAGCCATGAGTCTATGTGGATAAGTCTATACCAGCTGTGCACATCTGGACACAGCAATTGTTGCCCATTCTTCTGTGCAAAATTGCTTAAACTCCATCAAGTTGGATGGGGACCTTTGGTGAACAGCAATTTTCAACTCTTTCCACATATTCTCAATTTGATTGATGTCTGGATTTTGACTGGGCCACTCCAGGACATTGACCTTTTTGTTTTTAAGCCACTCCAGTGTGGCTTTGGCTGTATGTTTGGGGTCATTGTCCTGCTAGAAGATTAAACTTCTCCCAAGTCCCAGGTCTCTTGACGACTTCTCAGGATGATGTGCGGTGTTAGGCTTGCACCAAACATAGCACTTAGCATTGAGGCCAAAAAGCTCTATTTTGGTCTCATCAGACCATATAATCTTCCTCCGTTTGGTCTCAGAGTCTCCCACATGCCTTTTGGCAAACTCTGATGTGAGTTTTTTTCTCTCCTATAAAGGCCACTTCTGTGAAGCACCCGGGCTATTGTTGCAGTCTGCACAGTGTCTCAGCTCAGCCATGGAAGACTAACTCCTTTAGAGTTGCCATTGGCCTCTTGGTGGCCTTGATGACTAGTGTCCTTCTCACCCAGATACTCAATTTTTGAGGACGGCCTGATCCAGGCAGATTCACAGTTGTGCTATATTCTCTGCATTTCTTAATAATGGACTTTACTGTGCTCCAGGGGATATTCAGTGCCTTGGAAATGTTCTTATATCCCACCCATGATTGGTGCTTTTGAAGAACCTTATTCCGGATTTGCTTTGACTGTTCCTTCGTCTTCATGATGTTGTTTTTGTTAGGAATTGTACTAACCCACTGTGGGATCTCCCAGAGATGGGTATATTTAACCTGAAATAATGTGACATACCTTTAATTGCACTCCATTCAACTAATAATGTGGCTTCTAAAGACAATTGGTTTCACCACTGCTCAATCAGGTGTGTTACAGCAAAGGGGGTGATTACTTATGCATCCAATTATTTTCTGTTTTGTATTTGTAATTAATTTAGAACAATTTACATTAATATCACTGTGTTGATCAGTGGCAAAAACACCTGATTAAATCCATTCTGATTTCATGTTGTAACACAATGAAATGTGGAAAAGTCCAAGGGGAGTAAATACTTTTGAGAGCCACTGTAATTTATTTAATATACGATTCTGGTACTAGGGCCACATATACCCAACTTGTGACACAGTGACATAGCGACACAAAATTATAATATTCAATCATTCTAAATAAACAAAAGTTCTAGTTTAAACACTCATTTAGTATGTATAGTATTTCCTGTTTATTTACACACCTAAAATATTTTAAGCAGTATATATCATGCTTATAAAAATTATAAACTTTGTTTTAATTGCTTCTTTACACAGACCTACAGATTATGATGGAAATTAGAAGCAATCCAGAGTGTTGTAGTTTGACTGCAGAAAACACAGCACCTGTGAAGCAAGCAAGAGAAAAAGATCAAGGCAAGTAATTATCCTACAAAGAAAACAATAGTTCATTTAAAGGTCTCTTTTGTTTTCATGGTCAGCCATCTTGGATGTTTGGTCAAACCTGGGAGAGCTCCAGTCTTCAAATTAGTTACCAAGACCCCAAGAAATACTTTTATACAGAATGTGTTGCTTTAATCCACCTTAATAAGGGTAACTTTGTAAAATGATCATTTCCAGCTAAGGTACTTTAAGGCAACTTAAACTAAAGTCTGACCCCCCAAAATATACATGGTATTGAGAAAAAATCTCTCTAACAGAACCTGATAGCATCACCATGATGAGGTATTTGTTGTGATGGTCTCTACCTCGTTATGGACGACCTGAAGACTGTGTTAAAACTGTTAATAAGAATAAATCAGATGGTAAATTAATCAATAGTGGTCTGTTAAGAATGATGTAAGAAACTGTGTGTGATGATTCGAAGGTGGAAACAAGATTCCTTGTCCAGAGACGGAGAACCCATGAAATGAGGCATTTATGCTCAGCAGTGGGTAAGATGAAGTATAAAACAAAAATGAAGTATTTCATCATGTCTAGATCCAAGGCAGTGATGTCTGAACTACAGAGCCCTCTGCACACCATTACCAGCTGAGTCGCTCTGGAGAAAACACGGTTATGGATCAAACTACCCACCCATGGTGTTGAAGCTGGCTGTTTAATATTCATAAAGACATAACAATGTTTTTTTGGAATGTTAAGTTATGGATCACAGCTTCCCTCTTGTGGTCTAAGAATGTAATGAAAAACAAAAGGGAAGCACAATTGTTACAAATTGTGTTTATATAGTCTGCATTTGAATGATGTAATTTGGCACTTTTTCCTGTTTCCTATTGTGCCATGTGATTTGAATATGTGCATCATTTGTTTAGCAAAACTAAACAATCATTTCAGTTATTTAATGAACTTGTCATTTGTGGGGAGACTTGTCTTTTGCTTTGTGTGATTAAAGAAAGTGGGAATCATTAATTGCAATGAACAGTATGACATTAAAGATTGTTCTGCTGGCCTGTGATCTCTTCATTACAAAATCTATTCAAATAATGTGTGTGTGTGTATGCGTGTGCATGTGTGTGTGTATGCATGTGCATGTGTGTGTGTGTTTTCATTTATGCAGTTCGTGTGGTTCTGTTTTACAGCTTGGGAAGTCTTTCAGAGGTTATGTTCCTGCAATAGTGAGTAAGAACCACAATGGCATATCCCACAGTGCGCACCTGTGACGCTATGCAGTCAGGAAAAAAGACAGGAAAGGAAGTACAGTGTAAACTACTTCTTATAGAGAATTAAGTTGAATGAAATTAAAGCAAACCCACAACAATTTGCAACATTTAATTTCTGGAAGTTCATACATTATAAAAAGTAACTCTGCCAAAGGAGTCTATAATTGTGACTTATTTTGCAGAAGTGACAAGTGATAATGATCTGTCTTTAAGATGGTCTAGAGGGTCTAGAAGATGTCGTGTGTGAAAAGCTCAGGTCATGGTGAACATAAAGGCAAGTGTAAGTTAAACTAGTCAGTCTCAGGCTTCTCTTTTAAGAGCAGTGGTTATTGGTCTGGCCAGGATATAGAAATGGCTCTCTGTAGTGCGTGTCTTCACAGCTTGCTCGTATTGATCATGTTTCTGCAGACTGCACACTGTAAGTTTTTATGATTTTTCGCTGATCATAACATTAATTGTTAATTTAATATATATATATTGATGACATATGTATATACACATAATACATTTTACTTTAAAATGAATGAAACAATGCTTAATGAAACTATTAATTTGCCACTGGAATTATTATCAACCACAGCTAAGGCATGAAAAACTGAATTTGGGGATCTGAATAATTAAAATATTGAATCACAAAATGACAGGTTAATTTATCAACATTGTTTCTTTAAATATCAGAAAGTGAATGTGGATCCTCAGAGATCTCTAGTGTGAACAGATGTATAATGTCTTTGATTCAAAATGGCTGTGCATAAATGAGAATACGTATGTAGTTTGAATTCCACTTGAATTGCTCTCTTTCTGAAGATCACAAAACACTTGAAATAGCATTCTTAGTGAAATAAAAGGATAGAAAATGTATCTGATTCTGAATCAAATTAAACACAGTAGATTGGGAACTGAACTCCTTGCAACAGGAGCCTCTGTAACTCAGTTTTCTCTTCTTTGGTGCATTTCTCTTTCAATATGGACAAAATGTAGGTATTCTCTCTGATATTAACCTCAGACATACACACAAAATGAATCACCTTTCTCTATAGTCATCTGACCGGTTATTAATGACCAGCGTGAAAACAAACTGCACTGAAGGACAATGTGCCTCGTAACTTCAACTGATTTACACACTCTTTATGTGTTAAAAGGAAAAAGATCTTGGTGAGTAGAGGGAACCTCATTCATTGTATTTTTATTTGTTTACAGTAACTACAAATGAGTCTGTGATTGTATCCAGTCACACAGAGTCAGTGTGTCTTTCCCTGCCGGGCGTCCCAGTGACTAGTAGAGATGTGTCCTGGAGCTTTAAAGACACTAGAGTTGCAAAGTTAAAAAATAGCACCATTACATTGCATGGACAGTATGAGAAGAGAGCAGCTCTGTTCCCAAATGGGACGCTGATGTTGAAGAAGCCCATGAGAAATGACAGTGGATCTTATAAACTAGAGGTTTTTAAAGATGGAAAATGTGTGATCACAGGGAGCATCTGGCTTGAATTACAAGGTAGGTTCTTCTTAAACAGGTCAAAATGTAATGGAAAAACCTTCACAAAATCTGTAGGTCATTTATTTATTTAAAGATAAGTTATGAAAACATTCAAATAAATAAATACATAAAAAGACAGTCTGACAGTTATTTGAGATGCATTTTACATACAAAAAAACAGTATATACTTTCACCTCCCCTACACAGAGAGCCACAATAGAAGCAGAAGAACATATCAAAGAACAGGATAACAATATAAGTACTGTTAGAATCTTTTTAAGATAATGTGACCTCAAAATTGTTCCAGCATCATTTCAGCTCAATCATCTAGATCGTATGCAAACCAGTGTGGGAATTATGTTTTGAAGTATTTAGTAAATTCACTTTCAGATCCAGTCTCTGAGCCCAATGTGCAATTCTCCTGTTCAAGTGATGGGATTGTAGAACTGAACTGTACAGTGGACAGAGGAGACAATGTGTCTTTCAAATGGATTATATTCAATGGAAGTCAGTCCAGCAGCCTTGGATTCATTGCTGGATGGAAAGCTATCCTCCCTGTGGGACAAAATGTCTCTGGGGTGTTTGTCTGCACTGTGGAGAACAATGTCAGCAGGGTGATGGGCAAACCTCTGAAACCTTCTTGTAACTGTAAGTGTCAGTGTTTTTATGTGTCTGCTCAGTTTTTCTTGTGTCAATGTGAGTTCATGAAGAACTGGATACAGGGATAATTAATGTCTTCTTTTTCTTTCCTACTTACCCATCATTTAATTTTTTCTCAGCTTTATCTTCCATCTATTTTTGTTATTAGGTCCTTTAAGAAACTTCAGAAAACATTAGCAACCAATGTGGTAAGATAGACTAAATGATCTCGTAATTTGCAATCTTTCTTGTGAGCTCATGTGCTTCTAATTCATATAATTCCTCAAGTTCAGTTTTCTAATTAAGATTTTCAAGAATAATTTGTGTTGCTATATTTCAAAAGATAAAGAAATATACAAAGGTACATGCATTCTGCCTTTGTGTTGCACAGTATACCAAAAATGTGATACTTTTTTGATTAAAAAAAGTTTGATACAAGAAATTCTGTGACGTTCAATATCTGTCAAATGTCTCTCACGTCATCATAATGAAGAGAATCAAGTCGGTCTAGTTCAGGACTAGTTGTTGTTCGGTCGCTTAACTTTTCTCTGTGTAGTTTTAACAATATTGCAGACATTTCGTGTATAGTGTTGTAGATTAGAATATAATAATAGCTGTGCTTCTATGTATTTAAATGATCACTGTAACAAATAGACAAAATAAATATTTATTGATGACAATAAAATTACTAGAAAGATAGATTGATACAAAAAGCTTTTTCAGACTATTTATTCAGTAAATAATAAACAACTAAAACAACAACACGCAAGAGAAAAAGCGATTCCTTCGCAGGGGTGGAGTGTAATTCAACACTTGTACAAATCAAAACAAAAGCATGAAACAAAAAAACAATCACACAAATTAACTTCTGAAACAAGATCTTCATTTAAACCCAACAAAACAAAAGAATCTGTCCACTCAAAGTATTTACAAAATGTTATTTGGATTGTGAAGGGGCGGAAGGAGTGACAGTTTTCAGTAATACTTCAGCGTGTGGAATTCCTTAGCAGGGAATTTAAAAAGTATTACATTTCTGCTCACAAATAGCGCATGTGTTGAAGGTTGTGTTTCGTATTCAATTATTAAAATGTGTAATTATTTGAAAAAAGAATGCTACCCAGTTATCAGCACTGTGACATACTCTGTGTTATTCTGTGACTTTGGCTAATATTGTTTTGGTATTTAGTATCCTTGATATTATCCAGTATCATTTTGGTATCGAGTATTGTGATACTAACCCCGGTATTGGTATCGAAGTTAAAATTCTGGTATGCTGACAATACTATTCTGTCTTCTGCCTCCGAATTGCTTTAGCAAATTCAAATCCATGCACTGACTGTAATGTGGAATCCAAAGAAAAGGTGACTAAGAAAGGTTAGTGTGTTTTCATTACATTACATTTCATCTGCAATATAAAAGTGAACTGAGGTAGGATAATAAGAAAGACATTGCATGGTTCTCTAGCACAGCATATTGTATCAGTTCTGTTGGGGGTAATGATAATTCCTTTGGTGTAACAAATGGCAATTCATTTTATAGAGGACATGGATCCAAACAAGAAGGTCATGATACCATACAGAAACATACGTGATACGTCTCACACATCAATTTTTTATTGCGGTAACTGTACAGATGTACTTGTTTATGCAATCATAAACAAACACATACACACAAGCATACTTAAAATGAAAATAGTGTAAACTTTAATGTACTGCCTATAACTGTAATGACCAGGATGATGCTGCAGTATGGAAATAGTTAATCAAATATAATTGTGATCCGTGTTATTCCTAATTTGATCATAAATCCAAGTTGTGTTTGTTTCCTAAGCAGGTCTTCTTTTACTATTATTCTGCATCAGTGGGACTGTTGTTATCTTTGCCATCTTGCTTTTGGTGATCATCACAATCATCAATATTGTAAAAAAAAAGCCAAATAAAGGTGCAAATAAAGGTAATTAATGGAACACCACTGCATCTTTTACAAATACATTTTTGGTAAATGTAATTGAAATCCCTGACAGAGACTATACTTTTCATTTAATATGATAAAATATGGATGCTTACAATATTTTGCCAATGTTTTCCCTCAATTTGTATGTGATTTATAATGATATTAGAATTCATACCATAAGTGTAAGCAACAAATAATTTTGAAATTGTTGTATTTTCAGGATTTAATGTTTTTACCTTTTTAATAGATAAAAAGAACAGAAAGAATAAAATGAATCGTAGTTCTCGGCTCTCAATGCAAACACTTGATGTAGCAGCAGAAGGCAAGTCACTTTAAAAACGTTCATATCATCTACAGTATAATTGTGGTAGCTTTTGTTACATGATCCTCCAGTATTAAAAAAAGAGAAAGATAGAGCTTTCATTTCAGTAAGTAATTTTATAATTACAAAATTAAACCAGCAGGTGTTTTTTTTAATAACTGGGGGATTAATGACAACCATTAGTTCTCATGCATAGGTTTTAACAACACTGTCTCTTTAGTATTTACACACCTATATGTACATTTGCAATAGGCCTTAGTTAATTGGTCTTAGATTATTTTAGAATGTTTATTATGTTAACAACTAATGACTACATTTTATTTTCTAGAAGATGAGTACGTTGCCATGGGCCTGCAGAATACGGAAACAGCTGGAAAACATTCAAAAAATGTTACTTTTACTTCTGCAAAGATAGAAACCGATGGAAATGCAAACCATCAAGGCAAGGGGATCTCTAGACTCACAAAAGATACAAAGCTATACAAATGTTTTTGTTTTTATTTATCTTGTAAAAACCATTTAATAAAGAGAACGAGGCCAAACTTGCAAAAAGCGTAAATACATGTGCATTAGAAAAATTCTACCACATTACCCAGACTGTTTGTTCCTCTTGCTGTATAGGAGTGGTTTCACCCCAGCATAACCACAGCACCAATAAAAATAATTCACGTTTTGCAGTTTACAAATAACAAAACCTGTTTTGTCTGGTTTCACTATTACTATAGAGGAAGTATATGTTGACATGACTGATACCCTGAGACGAAACAAGCGGTTGACTGTGGAGAAGAGTTGCAAAATAAATATTCTTCAACAAGGCAAGTGAGGGCCTGGAAGGGATGTGATCCTGTTGCATCTTAATTTGCTGGTTGTTTCATTATCAAACAGTCATTGTTGTATATATCTTAGTTGCATCCTTTAACTGCATAGAATGGAGTCTGAGCTATCACTTGTGATTCAAAATAATCCTCACAAATTCTTCAGATTCTTTTAATGGCATTACATTTATCTAAGGATGTCTTCTAATTTCTAACTGCATGCATTCTTTCAATTATTCCATTGTTTATTATTTCATTCTGTGTTGTGTGTTTTTTCATTGGAATTCTGTTAATTTATGTTTATTTTTCAGGAAAGAAAAACAATCCTGGCCAAACGACGTTGGATCAGTGCGCAGATGTAGTTTACGCTCAGATTAACATTCAGGAGAAAATGAATACATTGACAACGATGAAGGACAATGAGATTTATGCTAATAAATCAAATGTCTAGATTCCAGATGGATTAAACATTTTTACTTTATTTTTACTACTTATAATTTCATTCTTGGCTTAGAATTGGCATTTGAAATATAAGTTGTTACTGAAGAATTGGTGTCATTTTCATATAATTTATAATCTTAAAATTGTGCATATACTAATGTTTGGTAGATATGTATTATTAACTGCAATATTTGAATAACTAAAATACTAAACTAAAAATGTGCTGTATTCATATTAACATATTAAACCTGAAATAATGTTTACAGTTTTCTCTTTCTGTAACTTTTCTCTTATGCATAGATATACTTTCATTAACATTGCAGCAGGCAGGGGCAGGTCATCTACTAGGGGCGCTAGGACACCACCCCACCATAGCTGTACATGAGAAACAAATAAAAAGCATAAACACGTCTGTGAAGTGCTTAATTCTGACATTTATTCACGTTCTGTTATTATCCACAGCAAATGTGGATCAGACAGATCTTCCTGTCTTTTCCCTCCTCTGACCCTCTCATCACTTCTGCTGATCTCTCCATCTCGATCCCCTTGGAACCCACCACACTCTCTCCTTCTTCTTCCGCTAAAAATCTAGGAGTCACCCTTGATCCTGCGCTCTCCTACTCCCAGCACATCACCACGCTGACACGCACCTGCAGATTCTTCCTGAGCAACATAGATCTGTCCCTTCCTCACCGACTACTCGACTCAGCTGCTCGTCCAGTCATTGGTCCTCTCCCGCCTGGATTACTGCAACTCCCTCCTGGCCGGCCTGCCTGCATCCACTACCCGCCACTCCAGCTCTTCCAGAACTCTGCGGCTCGTCTGGTGTCTCTCTGCCCCGATTCGCACACGCTACTCCACTGCTCCACTCCCTCCACTGGCTCCTGATACCGGCACGCATTCAGTTCAAGACACTGACCCTCAGCTAACGCTGTCTGGACCACACTGCACCAAGTTACCTTCAGACACTCGTCTCTCCATACATCTCCTCCAGACCACTGCGCTCCTCCAGTGCCAGAAGACTAACTCTACCTCCTCTCCACTCTCCTTCCTCCAGAGCCGCTCCTTCTCATCCCTGGACTCTAAGTGGTGGAACGACCTTCCCACCGAAGTCAAGACAGCAGAGTCCTTGACCTCATTCCAGCGTTTACTCAAAACACATCTTTTCAGACAGTACTTGTAATATTAGTCCTTTTAATCCCCATTAGATAGCACTTCACAGTTTTATTACGCTTCTTGCGTTTTTGATTTGTTTCCTCCTTGCTCCCTTTCCCGTAGCCCTTGACTGTGACCCTACATCTTGACAGCACTTAGCTTTTACTGTCCAGGAAGTAGGACCTCACTTACTGTACTTGACTGTGTAAGTTGGAAGTTGTAAAATGTATTATATTTTGAATTGCTCTGTTTAATGTAAATTTGAATTTGTAATGTTTGATGCCTTGTACTTAACTGTATTCTTGCAGTTTTGTATTGCACTTATGTTGTAAGGCGCCCTGGATAAGGGCGTCTGCCAAGAAATACCAAATCACTGGTTATGCTTATCGTTTGCCACTTCTGCTGCTTCCGGGGGCGTTGCACCATTTATGAGCACGCGTAGTTATGATTTTATGGTGGAATGGTGCTGCTCTTATTAATCCCATTTGGGGTAGCAAATGTAATGCCCATATCCAGTTACCACCTGGAAACCTGCCTCCGTGACAGTTTTAACAGAATGTAAGGATTTTATGTCTGATCACGGCAACAGCCACTGGCGAAACTTTCTGCCGTTTCACTTTTTAAAATCATCATTTTGTTAATGTGGATATGCTCTGTACAAAAAGGAATGTGAGAAGTGCAAAGATGTAGTTTGATGTGGGATTATAAGTACAACAACGTTTCAAACTACAACACTTGCAGAAATAATGTGATGCTCGCTGGACAGAGAAAAGAATGTTTACAAACGAGAGGAGGTCGTTCGACCCATCATGCTCATTTACTGCCCATTGATAACTAAGTGATCCAAGGATTATGTCCAGCCTATTTTTGAATGCTCCCAAATTGTTGGCTTCAACTACATCGCTGGGGAGTTTGTTCAGATTGTGACGCCTCTCTGTGTGAAGAAGTGTCTCCTATTTTCTGTCTTGAATGCCTTGAAGCCCAATTTCCATTTGTGTCCCCGGGTGCGTGTGTCCCTGCTGATCTGGAAAAGCTTCTCTGGTTTGATGTGGTCAATGCCTTTCATGATTTTGAAGACCTGGATCAAGTCCCCACGTAGTCTCCTCTGTTCCAGGGTGAAAAGGTTCAGTTCCTCAGTCTCTCAGTAGGACATTCCCTTCAGACCTGGAATAAGTCTGGTTGCTCTCCTCTGAACTGCCTCTAGAGCAGCGATATCTTTCTTGAAGTGTGGAGCCCAGAACTGTACACAGTATCCAGATGAGCTCTAACTAGCGCATTGTACAGTCTGAACATCACTGTCCTTGTTCTCAATTCTACACTTCTGACAATATACCCTAGCATTCTGTTTGCCTTTTTTATTGCTTCCCCACATTGTGTGGATGGGGAAAGTAAAGAGTCCACATACATATGTTTTCACTTTAAGAGGAAGGGACGTGTCAAATAACATCTCCAGTGCGTGTGTGTGTGCGCGTGTGTGTGTGTAAGCGGCACTTACCTGAGCTTGTACGTCTTCTTCTATTATTCCTCTCTCTCTTCTTTCCTGGATGATGATTGGCTACACTGACGAGAGGGTCCGACTTGGGAGGAGTGCTGTTCAGAGGGATCTTCACCCCCCAGCCCAGGACAGGAGCCTCAACGGGCCAGCACAAGACTTTCGCTTTTCTATCTTTTGGATAGCGGATCAGGACTGTTTATTTTCCTTTTTATACTGCTGGTGTTTGCACAGATCTGCTGCTATTTTTGTTTTGAATTTTAGGGATTCGTTTTAGGGATTTTAGATTAGGTTTTAATATAGATTATTTTTGTATTGCTTTTAGTGCCCCAAGTGTATTAAAGGCATTTTGAACAGTGTTTAGTGATAGGATTATGCCCTGCGGCCACTGCAGACTTTGTGCCCTGCTAGTTGCTCTGGATGGTATTGTTGACATGTAACTGTGTAGAATAAATTTGCATTTGACTGCATGAGGCCTGTGGTGTATGTACTGAGATCTAGCTGTACCTGCACAGGGAATATGGGGTGGCTGTGAGTCCCCATCTTGCCATAATAAACGTGGGTGGCGTAGTTGGATTTTTTTTTTTGTGTTCAGTGTTCCACCCATAATGTAATTATAGTGGACATTTTTGTTACCTGCATGTAATACCTTGCACTTGTCCACATTGAATTTCATCTGCCAGGTGTCAGCCCACAACTGAATATTATCCAAGTCCCTTTGACTAGCCTGTGCTGCTGAGATTGTATCTGCTGAGCCACCTATTTGAAATTTGAAATTTGGTGGGGACATGTGGTAGTGCATTATAGGTGCCCTGTGATTTGGGGAGATCGGTGATGAAATCTACAGCTTTGTGGGACCATGGACGGTGAGGGATATGGACTGTGTGCAGGTGGAGCATGCGCCGACAAACCTGGCAAGGTGATGTACTAATCCGGGCCACCAGAATTTCCCCCGGACCAAGGCTACAGTGCAGTTGACACCAGGGTGACCAGAAGCAGTAGTCGAGTGTAGCCATTAAAGAAGTCGGGAGCGCACAGAAGACGGAACATATGTCCGGTTTGTTGGACAAGTGGAAAGGAGCTGGATCAGAAGCGAGTCCTTGTTGAATCTGGTGCCAGATGTTCCACTGAATAGGAGCTAGAATGCCAGTTTGATGTGGAGGAGCTCACGGTTGCCGATGTCATAATTGCATTCAGCAGGTGACAGTTTGCAGGAGAAGAAGGTGTATGGATGAATGGGTGGCTGTCCATGTCACTGGGAAAGCATAGACCCTACTGATTCTGAAGCATCAACCTCAACAATAAATGGAAGAGAGGCATTGTAAACAGCGTCTTGAGCCGAGTTAATGCAGCAGTGGCTGAGTCAGTCCAGGTAAAAGCACAGATAGATCCTTTCAACAGAGAGGTTAGTGGAGAAGCAACAGTGCTGAAATTGAGTATAAATCATAGATAAAAGTTGGCAAATCCTAAGAAGCATTGCAGTTGCGGGGCTTTGCAGGGCTGTGGAAAGTCTGTGACAGCGCTCACCTTTTCGAGATCCATATGTATGCTGTTGGCATCAATGACGTAACCTAGGAAACCCACGCACCGGCAGTGGAACTCACATTTTTCCACTTTGATGTAGAGCCCATTCTGCACCAAACACTGGAGCACCTGTCACACCTGGGAAACATGTTCAGAAAAGGAAGAAGAATAAATAAAGATATCATCTATATACACTATGACGAAGCAATGCAGGAAGGATCTCAGTGCCTCATTCATGAAAGCCTGAAAGACTGAGGGGGCATTGGCGAGACCAAATGGCATGACCAGGTATTCATAATGGCCATCTTCCATTCATCCCCCTCTCATATCTGGATGAGATTGTAGGTGCTGCACAGGTCCAATTTTGTAAAATAACGGGCTCCTCTTATTTGCTCCAGGGCGGCTGGCACTAAGGGCAGTGGGTAGTGATACAGTAACGGTGTTAAATCCCCTGTAATCAATGCATGGCCGAAGCCCACCGTCCTTTTTGGATACTAAAAAGAAGTTGGCACCAGCTGGTGACGTGGAAGGATGGATGATGTACTCCTTCATGGCCTGAGTTTCTGGGAGGGAGAGAGGGTAAATGCAACCTCTAGGCGGAGAGGTGCCCGAAAGGAGGTCAATGGCACAGTCCCCAGATCGATGTGGTGGCAAACGGGAAGCCCGGATTTTATTGAACATTGCTGCTAGGTCAGTGTATTCTGGGGGGATCTGTGTCAGTGCAGAGAGAAGGGGGCTCTCTACATGCGTAGCCCTGCATTTGGTGAAACATCTCTGCTTCCAAGAGATTATGTCCCCGTCAGTCCAGGAAATTACAGGGTTGTGGTGAGCGAGTCATGGCAGGCTGAGAATGATTCCAGGTGAGTCGATAACAAGGAAGGGCAGTTGTTCGGAATGCAGCAGACCGATGGACAGGGTGATGGGGCTAGTCGTTTGGGACTGGAACCAATGGGCTGGTTGTTGACAGCACAGACGCGGAGATGAGGAACACATGGTGAGTGAGGAATGTGATATTTGTTCACCATCATTCTGTTGATGAAGTTCCCCGCGGACCCTGAATAGAGCATACACAAAGACAAGTTTTGAACTTAGTGGGATCCGAGCCCGAACATGTCATTGAGCAGGAGTTATGAGCGAGCATAGAGTTATATTCACAGGGTCATCAGAGAAGCCTGTGAATGAGCCAGGATGAATCAGACAGGCATCGCAAAAGTGTCCAGACTGCACTGGAGCACTTTCCAGTCAAGGCGATCTTGGCCGCATCGTTGGGGAAGGATGTGGGAAGGTGGGTGAAATACAGGAAACATTGGAACACAAACCCCTTAAAGCGGTCCGGTGAGCGGTCCAGGGGGTTGGGTGATTCGGCAGGAAGCTGCTTGAGGATCCAGTCAAGGGTGGCTTCGATCTGCTTGAGTATCCACTCATGCTCACCGAGCATGGCTCCCTGGGCAGAGAGGACTGTCTACACCTCTGGGAGATCTGCTGGGTGCATTTGATGGCACCGTTTTCTGTCACACTCCATGGGGCTGGAGAGGACAAGGAAGCGGTGGACCCAATGTACCCTGGTGTCTACATTGGTGTCTATATAAAGTGAGGGAAAAAAGTATTTGATCCCCTGCTGATTTTGTACGTTTGCCCACTGACAAATAAATGATCAGTCTATAATTTTAATGGTAGGTGTATTTTAACAGTGAGAGACAGAATAACAACAAAAAAATCCAGAAAAACTGTTATAAATTGATTTGCATGTTAATGAGGGAAATAAGTATTTGATCCCCTATCAATCAGCAAGATTTCTGGCTCCCTGGTGTCTTTTATACAGGTAACGAGCTGAGATTAGGAGGGCTCTCTTAAAGGGACTGCTCCTAATCTCAGCTCGTTACCTGTATAAAAGACACCTGTCCACAGAAGCAAGCAATCAATCAGATTCCAAACTCTCCACCATGGCCAAGACCAAAGAGCTGTCCAAGGATGTCAGGGACAAGATTGTAGACCTACACAAGGCTGGAATGGGCTACAAGACCATCGCCAAGCAGCTTGGTGAGAAGGTGACAACAGTTGGTGCGATTATTCGCAAATGGAAGAAACACAAAATAACTGTCAGTCTCCCTCGGTCTGGGGCTCCATGCAAGATCTCACCTCGTGGAGTTTCAATGATCATGAGAACGGTGAGGAATCAGCCCAGAACTACACAGGAGGATCTTGTTAATGATCTCAAGGCAGCTGGGACCATAGTCACCAAGAAAACAATTGGTAACACACTACGCCATGAAGGACTGAAATCCTGCAGCGCCCGCAAGGTCCCCCTGCTCAAGAAAGCACATGTACAGGCCCGTCTGAAGTTTGCCAATGAACATCTGAATGATTCAGAGGAGAACTGGGTGAAAGTGTTGTGGTCAGATGAGACCAAAATCGAGCTCTTTGGCATCAACTCAACTCGCCGTGTTTGGAGGAGGAGGAATGACCCCAAGAACACCATCCCCACCGTCAAACATGGAGGTGGAAACATTATGCTTTGGGGGTGTTTTTCTGCTAAGGGACAGGACAACTGCACTGCATCAAAGGGACGATGGACAGGGTCATGTACCGTCAAATCTTGGGTGAGAACCTCCTTCCCTCAGCCAGGGCATTGAAAATGGGTCGTGGATGGGTATTCCAGCATGACAATGACCCAAAACACACAGCCAAGGCAACAAAGGAGTGGCTCAAGAAGAAGCACATTAAGGTCCTGGAGTGGCCTAGCCAGTCTCCAGACCTTAATCTCATAGAAAATCTGTGGAGGGAACTGAAGGTTCGAGTTGCCAAACGTCAGCCTCGAAACCTTAATGACTTGGAGAGGATCTGCAAAGAGGAGTGGGACAAAATCCCTCCTGAGATGTGTGCAAACCTGGTGGCCAACTACAAGAAATATCTGACCTCTGTGATTGCCAACAAGGGTTTTGCCACCAAGTACTAAGTCGAAGGGGTCAAATACTTATTTCCCTCATTAACATGCAAATCAATTTATAACTTTTTTGAAATGCGTTTTTCTGGATTGTTTTGTTGTTATTCTGTCTCTCACTGTTAAAATACACCTACCATTAAAATTATAGACTGATCATTTCTTTGTCAGTGGGCAAACGTACAAAATCAGCAGGGGATCAAATACTTTTTTCCCTCACTGTACATTATTGTAACATGTTTAGATGTACACAGTTGTTTAATATTAATTGTCATACTGGGAGTATGCGGTAGCTTCGAATACAAAACAGACGTTATTCATTACAACATTATTTGTACTTAGTGTAAATGACTCAGGTTAAGCTGATTTACACACTGCAACCACTTCCTGTTAATACTTTTATTTTCTGAATGATTATTTGATTAATGATTATGGGACTTTTATTTTGAAGCCCGCATTGAGAAAACTGAACTGGCAAGAAAGGAGAAACGTTAGTTTGCGCGAGGGAAGATAATAAGTTGATGGTGTGAAATTCCTCTGCAAAACTATTGATGATAACGTGCCAAATCATCGATAATTAGCACCTAGCTGAAGCGGGAAAAAAGGTACCTTTGGTGTTTTATTTGGTCTGTGACGACAATGTGAAGTTTTCATGTAATTTAGTTCATCTAATCGAATGTAAGGTGTCTGTATGACTAGCTGCTATACACTCACCTAAAGGATTATAAGGAACACCTGTTCAATTTCTCATTAATGCAATTATCTAACCAACCAATCACATGGCAGTTGCTTCAATGCATTTAGGGATGTGGTCCTGGTCAAGACAATCTCCTGAACTCCAAACTGAATGTCTGAATGGGAAAGAAAGGTGATTTAAGCAATTTTGAGCGTGGTATGGTTGTTAGTGCCAGACGGGCCGGTCTGAGTATTTCACAGTTACTGGGATTTTCACGCACAACCATTTCTAGGGTTTACAAAGAATGGTGTGAAAAGGGAAAAACATCCAGTATGCGGCAGTCCTGTGGGCGAAAATGCCTTGTTGATGCTAGAGGTCAGAGGAGAATGGGCTGACTGATTCAAGCTGATAGAAGAGCAACTCTGAAATAACCCCTCGTTACAACCCAGGTATGCAGCAAAGCATTTGTGAAGCCACAACACGTACAACCTTGAGGCGGATGGGCTACAACAGCAGAAGACCCCACCGGGTACCACTCATCTCCACTACAAATAGGAAAAAGAGGCTACAATTTGCACAAGCTCACCAAAATTGGACAGTTGAAGACTGGAAAAATGTTGCCTGGTCTGATGAGTCTCGATTTCTGTTGAGACATTCAGATGGTAGAGTCAGAATTTGGCGTAAACAGAATGAGAACATGGATCCATCATGCCTTGTTACCACTGTGCAGGCTGGTGGTGGTGGTGTAATGGTGTGGGGGATGTTTTCTTGGCACACTTTAGGCCCCTTAGTGCCAATTGGGCATGGTTTAAATGCCACGGCCTACCTGAGCATTGTTTCTGACCATGTCCATCCCTTTATGACCACCATGTACCCATCCTCTGATGGCTACTTCCAGCAGGATAATGCACCATGTCACAAAGGTCGAATCATTTCAAATTGGTTTCTTGAACATGACAATGAGTTCACTGTACTAAACTGGCCCCCACAGTCACCAGATCTCAACCCAATAGAGCATCTTTGGGATGTGGTGGAACGGGAGCTTCGTGCACTGGATGTGCATCCCACAAATCTCCATCAACTGCAAGATGCTATCCTATCAATATGGGCCAACATTTCTAAAGAATGCTTTCAGCACCTTGTTGAATCAATGCCACGTAGAATTAAGGCAGTTCTGAAGGCGAAAGGGGGTCAAACACAGTATTAGTATGGTGTTCCTAATAATCCTTTAGGTGAGTGTATATGACGTTAGTGCAAGCCTTTCATAGCTAAATTCATGTTAATATTGGTGATACTATGCTAAGGATATTGTGAACAGTTTCAAGAGTTTAATTTTATGTATTTGTCTGTCCTGTAGCTCTTACGGTGCTTTGTGGAAGGAAATTACAGTATAACGGTTGAACTTAAATAAAGGTTTCCATGAACCATCAGTAAGCTCATCAATCTTTGGCTGGGGTAGCTACACTTAGAAATGAAAGAGACTCATGGCGTAGTGCTGTAATATTTACGGGAGAGTCTAAAAAGCTTAACGCTGAAAAAAGCTTAATGTGCTTTAAACATGACCATTACTTTTCTAACTTTGTATTTACATTTGGAAACTTCCTAATGCTATGGAGACATTTAAGTAACATTAACAATACGATTATGACATTAAGCGCTGCATATATGTGAATATCGCTTAATGTGGAAAGGGCTTATCATGGTTTACTGTACTTAAAATGTAACCATTTGTACCCAAACTTTACTTATGACAAGACTGGCACCACCCAGACTGGTACATGAAAGATAAAAAAATTATTTAAGAGCATCATTTTCTTGTTAAGCCCTAATTTAACCAAGGTGAATTGTGCTTAATGTTAAATGCGGTTAATGTGGAAATAGCTTAACGTGGTTTACTCTACTGATCAATTGGATCCTAACTTTACTTATGACAAGACCCACGCCTACCAGTCCTATATACAAAAGAACAGGTGTTTAACTGAACACAATCAATATCAAATTCACGAAAAGCCCATTACGCTGTATGGATTGCGCAGGACCTCACAGGACCTCGCAAAATCTGGTTTAATGTTCAAAAATATCAGCAGTTCATACCCAAGCTTTATATTTTATATAACTTCCCAATACCATTCATAACACCTGTGGTGTTTTTTTCTGACATCTGCAATATCAACATCTGGTCAAACATTTATGAAAGGGCTACGAGTAAAATTGCTTATCGTGTCTCAACCTATGTTCATAAGCTACATGAAAGTGGATTTGCAATTTTCTCTCACAGAGTTATCTACCTACACCGATCACCCATAACATTATGACCACCTGCCTAATATTGTGTAGGTCCCCCTTTTGCCGCCAAAACAGCCCTGAACCATTGAGGCATGGACTCCACTAGACCTCTGAAGGTGTGCTGTGGTATCTGGCACCAAGACGTTAGCAGCAGATCCTGCAAGTCCTGTAAGTTGCGAGGTGGGGCCTCCATGGATCGGACTTGTTTGTCCAGCACATCCCACAGATGCTCGATTGGATTGAGATCTGGGGAATTTGGAGGCCAAGTCAACACCTTAAACTCGTGATTCATCAGACCAGGCCACCTTCTTCCATTGCTCCGTGGTCCATTTCTGATGCTCACGTGCCCATTGTAGGCACTTTCGGCAGTGGACAGGGGTCAGCATGGGCACCCTGACTGGTCTGCGGCTACGCAGCCCCATACGCAACAAACTGCGATGCACTGTGTGTTCTGACACCTTTCTATCAGAACCAGCATTTACTTTTTCAACAATTTGAGCTACAGTAGCTCGTCTGTTGGATCGGACCACACAGGCCAGCCTTCGCTCCCCACGTGCATCAATGAGCCTTGGCCGCCCATGACCCTGTTGCCGGTTCACCGCTTTTCCTTCCTTGGACCACTTTTGATAGGTACTGACCACTGCAGACCGGGAACACCCCACAAGAGCTGCAGTTTTGGAGATGCTCTGACCCAGTCGTCTAGCCATCACAATTTGGCCCTTGTCAAAGTCGCTCAGATCCTTACGCTTGCCCATTTTTCCTGCTTCGAACACATCAACTTTGAGGACAAAATGTTCACTTGCGGCCTAATATATCCCACCCACTGACAGGTGCCATGATAACGAGATTATCAGTGTTATTCACTTCACCTGTCAGTGGTCAAAATGTTATGGCTGATCGGTGTATATTTGTGTGTTTATGGGATTTTATGTATTTCAAATCATTTGAAATTTGAAATATATTTAACTGATAAAAGAAAAAAAATAAACTATATAAAATGTAAACTGACTGGCTGCTCTCTCCCACAGCGCAGCTTCCTAGTGGCTGACTGAGGCCGCAGGGGCTAAATACTGGTGAGAAGGTTTACTATAGGGTGATGTCCTCCAATTGTGTAAATATGTCAGTTTTTACAGAAAGATATACCAATTTTTACACACCATATCTGTTATGTCAAAGCATTTTAAAAACAAATAATTCTCTAAGTCATCGGAACATATTTCCAATGTGTTAGTCATGTGTATACTGCTACAATTAGTTTTTCTTTCTCTACATATACAAACAAATGTGAATAACAGTTTAAAACAAAAATATTGTCTGCAAGGAAATGGGCAGAAAGATTTTTATTTAAAAAGCCTTTAATTAAGTTAATGATATTCAAAAACTCGTGTCTGATGTTTAAATTTGGACGTGTGCAGGCCAACTTTATTTTTGCAGTATTCAAATGTATATCCTTAAAAGTAATCTTTGGAAATGTATAATGTGCCTGCAATAAACTAATGTAACGTTTTATTGCTGCTGTATAATTAAGACGATCCATATAATGTTATATGTAGACAGGCTTTCTGTGCTTGTTACTAAATTTTGAGTTTTACAAATAGCCAACTCATTACAATGTAATGATTTATATCATTCATTAATACTGACCAATAATTACCTCTATGGGAGATTGTATTGTCTGTTTTCCATCACACAATTAAACATATATTGTAGGTGACGAACATACTTGTGTGCGCAAAACATTAGGGGTTAGAAAGTTTTAATTAATTTAATTAAATCAGAGCAAATCAGAATAACAGGAAGAAAGTAACCAAACAACTTCTCCAAAAGTATTGGACCATAATATGCATTAGGTAATGAAGATGTATAAGTTTCAGCAGTTGCCTTTGATTTTTTGTTTTTCTTCTCCCCAGTACTCTGGAGAATATTTTTTAATTTTGACTTCTATTTTATATAACAATAAGTTCCTTATTTTACAGTCAAAAAGTTAGTTTGTACTGTTTTGCCCGGGCACCACTAGATGCCCAGCAACAACTGCAATGACGTAAATCTGATGCATCTAACCCCTCGAGCTATTCAATATGGGTCTGTACATTGCATTTCACCCCACTTTGTGTGAGTTACAATCCTTATTTTTTTCTGGAATTGCACAAATACACCAGCCAGCAGTGAAAACTTGTATTTTTCCCTATATTTATATATTACATATATAATGGAATATAAATATAAATAACCAGAATAAGTAGATATGTACAGAGCACCACAGATTATGGTTAAAAAGCAATGTAATTCTTATACTTTTATTTTAATATGTGTCGGAAACACTGCCCAAGTTACCTTCAGACACTCGTCTCTTCATACATCCCCTCCAGACCACTGCGCTCCTCCAGCGCCAGAAGACTAACTCTGCCTCCTCTCCGCTCTCCTTACTCCAGAGCCCGTTCCTTCTCATCCCTGGCCCCTAAATGGTGGAACGACCTGCCCACCAAAGTCAAAACAGTCCTTGACCTCATTCCGGCGCATACTCAAGACTCATCTTTTCCGACAGTACTTGTAATATTAGTCCTCTATCCCTGCTAGATAGCACTTCACAGTTTTTATTATGCTTCTTGTGTTTTTGATTGTAGCCAATGTCTGTGACCCTACATCTTGACAGCACTTAGCTTTCACCATCCAGGATGTAGGAAGTCACTTACTGTACTTGTGTAAATTGTAAATTGGAATTTGTAAAATGTATTATTCTGAATTGCTGTTTTAGCTAAATTGAATTTGTAATGATTGATGCCTTGTACTTCCCTGTATTTTTGCACTTTGTTTGCACTTATGTTGTAAGTCGCCCTGGATAAGGGTGTCTGCCAAGAAATAATAATAATAATAATAATAATAATAATAATAATAATAATAATAATAATAATAATAATAATAGGGGGTTTCTGCGCATTGCCGTAGGAACCTGATCGAAACGTCACTCTATCAAAGCTGCCATTGGCCCCTGCGCTCGTCACTCAGAACAGGTCCCTTCCCACATCCTGTTCCATAAAACAGGTTCGTCCTCTTTTTCCACTTCGCCTGGACCCGAGAACGTGAGCTCTCTGTGTCTTGTCCGTGCATTAGACTTATTGTTGTCTAACAATTATTATTATCTGGTTGGTTGGCTTCACGGCTGTGCTGTCTCCACCGTTTTACTTCTGTGTTTATTTGCATTGTTTGGTTATTATTATTGATAGCTAACCCGACTCTGTTCCGTCCGCGCTCTGGGGTTTCAGTTTCGGCTACAAATATTATTATAAATAATAGTTTATATAAGTGTTATATAGTGCCTTATACTGTATATTCCAACTGCTTGCTGTGTTGGTTTTTTGTCCATAGGGCTTTTTCCTCCACAGCAGGAGTGCTCAGTAAAATCTGAGGCCCGGCTGCCCAGCCTGAGCCTCGTTGTGTCATAAGAGATCTCGCCCGTGTGAGGTACTCCTCTGCTGACTTGCGCCCGCACTACAGCCCACAGCTCACTCTCTCAGCTTGCTGAGAACGAGCTCTCATAGCCCTCCCAGTCTGTGTGTGTAGGCCTCGGTTTTAGATCTCGCTACGGCTGGTGGTCTACTACCCCGCCCCCCTCAG
The DNA here is from genome assembly GCF_036373705.1 of Amia ocellicauda. Lineage (NCBI taxonomy): Eukaryota > Metazoa > Chordata > Actinopteri > Amiiformes > Amiidae > Amia > Amia ocellicauda. The sequence goes on from NC_089860.1 coordinate 17,919,737, forward strand.
ACCCCGGACTCCGTGTCACCTGGTGTCCCTGGAAACCCCGGCACACATGGTGTGGTTAAGCCTACGGGCCTACGCGGTGCTTGTATCCGGCACCTGGTGCTTGGTATACACAGTGTTCAGTCTGGCAACAGCAAGGTTGCATGTGGTTGGTGTTACATTGCCCCCGTGTATATAAACATTGCCGGGTGGAGACGCACTTACAGCGGCGGGCCCGCTAGGCGCTCCATTTGTTGCAGAGGCGTTTCAGTTGTCGTGTGCCCCCGGTGCAATCACTGACTGGCGCATCTGCTGCACATTTCCCTGTCCACCTTTCCACTGGGTGCCGCTGCACTTGTCGCCGTGCCCCAAGATCTCCCACTCCGGCTAGTGAATGGGGGGCCTCAGGGGCGCTGGATCTCCACCTCTCCCCGAGCCCCTCCTTCTCCTCCTCCAGGGTTGCAGTGATGGAGACAGCCGCTCCACCCGCACTTGTGTCTCCTACTGCTTCCGCCCCTCTTGCCTGCAATGCCCGCGGTGTGCGCCACTACAGGCATGTAGCCACGGGCACGTGTGCACGTAACTGACAAGGAAGAGCGGCGGAGCGACGCCCATGGGTTCCCTCCCCCCCAGGCTCACCGCCCTGGCCCCCGGCAGCCCATGGCAGCTCGTGGTAGGAGGGGACCCAGCCCAACTTCACCACCTCCACCACCCGAGCCACGTCCCTGAGGCATTCCAGCAGCCTCTGGCCTACCCTTATACCCTGCAGCAACTCTCAAATTGGCAACTCGAATTGGCAAATTATATCAGTTGGCTACTCCCTACAATTTCACTACTTCCAGGGTGTGGTGTGGACGCGAGTGAGGGACCCGTTGCAGTGTGCGGTGCTTCGCATCAAAATCGCCACTCTCCTCTTGAGGGCCGAGCATTTGAGTTTGCTGTTCTCCCCTTCAGCCTGTTGCTAGCCCCACGCACTTTTTTTCCAAGCGCATGGATGTCGTGTTAGCCCCCTTGTATTGTCAGGGAGTCCGCGTCCTCAACTATCTAGACAACTGGCTGGTTTGTTCTCCCTCGAGGGAGCAGGTTCAGAAACACACAAACCTGATTGTAGGCTACCTCTCCAAATTGGGCCTTTGGGTCAATCAAGAGAAGCGCCACCTGACGCCAACTCAGCAGGCACAGTTCCTTGGACTGCACCTTGATTCCGTTGCCATGCTCACCAAGCTGGCACCAGAAGGGCGCCACGACATCCCTGAGCAGCATGGCGTTGTCGGCTGCCGATCTCCCCCAGGCACCACAGACCTGGGCGGGACCCACGACTTGAGGGAGTGGCCGCTGTAGCCGGAGCGTAAGTAATTTGGCCAGTATCTTGTAGTCGGTGCACAGGAGGCTGACCGTCCGCCAGTTCCTCAGATCTTTCTGATCTCCCTTCTTATGAAGAAGAAAGAGAATGCTCTTCCTCATAGAAGGGGCCAGTCTACCCTCTCTGTACACCGACCCCAAGACCTGTGCCAGATCTTCCTTAAGCACCTCCCAAAAGATCTTATAGAATTCAGCAGGTGTCCTTCCAGAGTAAGACCCTTTATCACCTGGGAGAGTTCAGTGGTGGTGATCTCTGGATCCTCCTCCACCTCCTCGCCCCCCTCGTTGCGGGACTCCAACAGGGACAGAAAGTGATGGATCAGATTTTGATCCACCACCTTCTGATCGTACAACTCCTTGTAGAAGTCCCACACCACTGTCTCAACAGCCTCTCTGCTCTCCACCTCCTGTCCCGAGGAGTCGATCATGGAGGGCATTGCAGGCCGCCTCTGCTTCGTTTTCTTGGAAGAAGAAGCAGCTGCACTTCTCATCGTCCTCCATGATGCGGACCCTGGAAAGGACCTTGATCTTCTCTTGCTCCTCCCAATAGAGGGTTGAGAGAGTCAGTTTCACCCGGGCCACCTCCTCAGCCAGGTCGAAGCCTCTGAGCTGTAGAAGACTCAGATGGGAATATCTCGCCCACCTCTCGCAAGCTTTCTGTTTCCCTAGCTGAATGCAGTAGCCCTTGGTTCTACTCTTCACCATCTCCCACCACTCTATGGGAGAATCAAACAGATCCTTCAGGGTCCAACACTCCTTAAGGTCTTAATAGCATAAGGGTCACTGAGCAGAGATGTGTTGAGCTTCCAGACCCCAGGCCCCGACTCCCGTGTGCTCGGAATGAGCACCTCGTCAGGAGCCTGTGGTCTGAAAAGAAGACCGCCTCTGATGACATGGCGTTCCTCTCCAGTGGCTTACTGAGGAGGACGAAATCTATCCTGAAGAAGAGCCAGAAGAACTTACCTAGGTGAACAAGGGGACCAGGTCCCGACCTGCATCGCAGAGTTCAAAGTCCTCCATGAACGCAGCAAGATCCCTGCTGGATCTATTGTTGCGGGGCTTACTCTGGTCTACATCCCTCAGGGCACAGTTGAAATCACCTGAAATGATAACTGGTATGGTGCCGATCAGGAGCGGGCATAGCTCTCTCTCTCTCTCTGGCTGGTGGGGGCATAGATATTGACCAGCCTCAATACAGCCCCCTTGTATTTAAAGTCGAGGCCAACCTGCCCGCCTCTACTACTCAAAATGTTTTAACCTCTATGAAGGGGTTCTTCAGGAGTATGGAAATCCTGTCCGATCGGGACACATTGGACCCAGACCAGAAGGATTCACCCAGGGTCCAAGTGTCCCGGAGATCTTTATATTCTTTTGGAACAGGATGCCGCACTCCTGTAAACAGATGATGTCCGCCTTCATTCCAGCCAGAGAGTTTAAAACATCGGCCCTCTTTTTCACCTCAGCAATGCTCCTCACATTTATAGATATAATCACTAAGGCCATAATGGCGGTGAGGGCAATTACCTGCTCCATAGCAATCATGTAAAGAAACCTTCCTCTTCCCCACTTCTTACTTCTCCCTCACCTAGCTTAGCGCTTGCACCCATCATTTCAACTATTTGCCTCACCGCTTGATCCTCTAGGAAGACAATGGGGGAGGCTCGGGTCCCACCACCCGGTAAGGCTGGCGAAACTCCACTGGACTCAGGGCCCGTGGTGCTGGAGGTTCTCCCTGGTTCCCTTGCAGCTGAGGCCCGACGAGCAGATGGCAGAGCAGAGGCCTTGTGTGCGACTGAGGAAACAGCTGAATAGACCCCGCTAGTTGATCTTATTACCCCCAGCGCCAGCAACTCCGCCATTGCGGCCCTAAGGTCTTTGTGGTCGAAGACGCTGACGCTGTTTCTCCTCTCCTGAGGACCTGTGGCTCTCTCACTACTACCGGGAGGGCAGACCTGTCCCCTCCCCTGCGAGAGTCTAGGGCGTGGGGCAGGAGGGATGTTACTATTAGGGGGCCTATCCTCCACCAGGCTGCCCACAGGGGGAAGTGGAGAAGGCCCACAACTCTCTGCTCCAGACTCGTAGAGGGGCGTATAAAACTGAGGGGGGGACGTCTCGGCTACAGGGGAGGAGCTGGCGGGGGGGTGGGGAGCTAGCAGAATTGACCCGCTTCCTCATCACACTCCCCCCACTCACTCTCCCCTCTCTGCACTTCTCCTCTTTCCCACCACAATTGTCCACTTCTCCCCCTTCGCCTCCACTTCCGACCCAGAGTCGGAGATGGAACCTATAAGACTCCTGAGAACTGTTTCCTCTTTACCCCCTTCTTGGGGTATCTCCTTTGGAGGAGCCTCAATTTGTTTTTCTTCCTCTCCACTCCCCCCGAGGGCCCGTGCCCTATTTGTATAGGAGGAGGGGCAAATGCCTAAAAAGGTGCCCTCCCCCACCGCACAGGTTGCAGGCCTTCTCCTGCTTGCAGGCCCAGGTCTGGTGTTCCCCACCGCAGACCTTGCACTTAATGACTGTGCAGGCTGTGGCTAAATGACCCAGGGCCCCGCAGTTCCTACAAAGCTTGGGTATGCCATGGTAGAAGACAAGCCCCCTATTTGCCAATGGCAGCCACTTCCACCTGCAGGCACACCTGCCACCGTCGAGCACCGGTCCAAACCCCATCCTCATCATTGACTCTCCTACTCTCAGAAAGGATCTCACAGTGTCTCCTCAGCCATACCTCTACATCATACTCTGCCACTGCTTCATTATAAAATGAATTGTAACAATTTTAATCTCTCTATCAGTCAAAGCGTCAACTACAATGTCACTCAGGGGCATACAATCTTTTTTGTCTCTGTAGATATTCCAAAAACTCTCCAGCACTTGAGGGTTCTTATTACTCACCTCAAACACGTCCCTAGGTCCAGGCAGTTTCACCACGCAGTTCAGTTCAGAAGGGGCGAAGCCCAGGCCCCTCTACAGCACGGACCTGGTGAATTCCAGCCGGGTGAGGGCCGCGGTCTCGGCTCCAGCCTCTCGGCTGAAGCGCACCGTATTATGGCGCCTCACTCCGGCCGTCTGCTAAGCCATGCTGCACATTCTTACCTGGGAAAGGGTGCAGAGGCTCTCAATTTGGAGGTCGGGACAAGTCCACCTGGCTGGGGAGCTGCTTCCACCACCGGGGCTCTTGCAGGGAGTGGGCCTTGCGTGGAGAAGTCCTGGCTGCAGGAGGCCTCCCTCAGGGACGTTCACCGATTGGCCTGGTCGGTCCCTGGGATCTGAGGCCTTTCCTGGATCCTGGCTGGTGTCGTCAGCGGGGAGCAGTCCTGGCCAGGCTCCTCCTCCTCCCTCATCTCTCACTGCTGATGATTTCGCCTCCTTCTTCTCCTCCAAGATTGCAGACATCCACAGGCTCTTCAATACGCCACCCTCATCTCCCATCACACCGAAACCTCCCACCAATTTTCTTCATTCTCACCTCTCTCAGATGCTGAAGTTTCTGCTCTCCTCCTACGTCACAAACCTACAACATGTGCCCTGGACCCTCTCCCTTCTCGACTCTTCCAAGCTCTTCCAAGCAACCGCTCCTGATCTTCTCCCCTTCATCTCCTCCGTCCTCAACTCCTCACTCCTCTCTGGCTGTTTCCCCTCTGCATTTAAACAAGCTGCTGTCATCCCACTGCTCAAGAAACCAACCCTTGACGCCACCTCTCCTCAGAACTACCGCCCTGTCTCCCTACTCCCCTTCCTCTCAAAGACTCTCGAGCAGGCGGTCCACCGTCAGCTCTCTGACTTTCTGTCCCAACACTCACTCCTTGATCCTCTGCCATCCGGCTTCCACACAGCTCACTCCACTGAGACGGCTCTCCTGGCTGTCACTGACTCCCTCAGCTGTGCTTGGGCGGCCTCCCTCTCCTCAGTCCTCATCCTCCTTGATCTCTCCGCAGCATTTGACACTGTTGATCACTCCATCCTCCTCTCCTGCCTCGCTGACCTTGGAATCTCTGGGACTGCTCTCACCTGGTTCTCCTCCTACCTCAGTGATCGGTCCTACCAAGTGACATGGCGAGGTTCCTCGTCCACCCCCCAACCTCTCCTCACAGGCATACCCCAAGGCTTCGTCCTGGGCCCGCTCCTGTTCTCTCTCTACACTCGCTCCCTGGGCCCCCTCATCGCATCCCATGGTTTCTCCTACCACTTCTACGCTGATGATGCCCAGATCTTCCTGTCTTTTCCTTTTTCCAACCCTCTCATCCCCTCTCGCATCTCTTCCTGCTTGTCTGCTATTTCTGCCTGGATGCACTCGCACCACCTCAAGCTCAACCTCTCCAAATCGGATCTTCTGTTTTTCCCCTCTTCCTCACCTTCTGCTGACCTCCCCATCTCGATCCCCTTGGAATCCACCACAGTCTCTCTTTCTTCTTCCGCTAAAAATCTAGGATTCACCCTCGATCCTGCGCTCTCCTACACCCAGCACATCACCACGCTGACACGCACCTGTAGATTCTTCCTGAGCAACATACGCTGAATCCGTCCCTTCCTCAACGACTACTCGACTCAGCTGCTCGTCCAGTCACTGGTCTTCTCCCACCTGGACTTCTGCAACTCCCTCCTGGCCGGCCTGCCTGCGACTACAACCCGCCGCTCCAGCTCATCCAGAACTCTGCGGCTCGTCTGGTGTCTCTCTGCCATGATTTGCACACGCAACTCCACTGCTCCACTTCCTCCACTGGCTTCCGATAGCGGCACGCATTCAGTTCAAGACACTGACCCTCACCTACCGCTGTCTCGACCACACTGCACCAAGCTACCTTCAGACACTTGTCTCTCCATACATCCCCTCCAGACCACTGCGCTCCTCCAGTGCCAGAAGACTAACTCTACCTCCTCTCCGCTCTCCTTCCTCCAGAGCCGCTCCTTCTCATCCCTGGCCCCTAAATGGTGGAACGACCTGCCCACTGAAGTCAAAACAGCAGAGTCCTTGACCTCATTCCGGCGCTTACTCAAGACTCATCTTTTCTGACAGTAATATTAGTCCTTTTATCCTCGCCAGATAGCACTTCACAGTTTTATTATGCTCCTTGCGCTTTTGATTGTTTTCCTCCTTGCTCCCTTTCCCGTAGCCCTTGTCTGTGACCCTACATCTTGACAGTACTTAGCTTTCACTGTCCAGGATGTAGGACCTCACTTACTGTACTTGTGTAAATTGTAAATTGGAATTTGTAAAATGTATTTTGAATTACTATGTTTTAGTTAAATTTAATTTGTAATGATTGATGCCTTGTACTTAACTGTATTTTTGCACTTTGTTTTGCACTTATGTTGTAAGTCGCCCTGGATAAGGGCGTCTGCCAAGAAATAAAAAATAAATAAATAATAATAATAATAAATGGTCGGCCGGGCTTCTGCTTGGGACCCACTCCCTGAGGAGTCCGCCGACTCCTCTGACTAGGTCCCTTGTTGGTCCTGGTCCGTCCCGATCTCCTCTTGCCTCGGCCTCCGGACCGCTCCAAGGATCCAGTACTCTGCAGCTCTGTCAACCGTAATCTCCCCGTCTCATCTGGTCTGGCCTGGTGGAACAGCTCCCTGCAAACAGAAGAAAAAAAGACTGTCAGAATTGTACAGTACAGTGTACAGTGAAGGGAAACCCGAGTCAGAGATGTATGTACATATTGTATATTGTAATTCAGCTTGGCTACTCTGTTGACTAGCCAGCAATGTATTCTGTTGTTTTTTCAGTGGGTCTGTGGCCCCGCTCCTATTGGGTCAGGGGTCCACTGCCATGATAATGCGCGGAGGCCGCACAAGTTGCTTGATTGCCTGTGCCAGATGTTGCAAGCAGATACAGCCTTGCTCCTAGCTGTACTAATAGAGCTATTGTGAGCGGACGGCATAACAGTTGACCTCTGAAGCCCCGCCTTGTATATGCTGATTCTAGACATTTCTTGGTAAGAGCATGACTATGTTCCTCGCTCCTGGGCGGCTCAGGTGCGACCCTATGGGGCCCCTGAGGTTACTGTCTGGAGTTGTGTTGCTGAGGTCCCGCAAATGCAACCTTGGTTATCTGAAAAAGGAAGCACTGCCCAAGGGATGCAAGGTCACGCGGGAGTCCTGCTCCCGGCAAAAGAGGACGAACCTGCGCTGATGTCACGTTTCATAGAACAGGAAGTGGGAAGGGACCTGTTCTGAGTGACGAGCGCAGGGGCCAATGGCAGCGTTGATAGAGTGACATTTCGATCGGGTTCCTACGGAAGTTCGCAGAAACCCCTACCCCTTGGGTAGTGCTTCCGACTTGAAAGATAAGTGTCTCTTGGTTTTTGTCCCTGTAAGAAATTATTTGTTAGAATGTATTTTTCTATGGGAAATTCTATACCATCTGGTTTGGTAGAGGAAACAGACCTCCTCCCATTCACCTGGTAGCCCCTGGTAGCCCTGGTAACCCTATCTTTATGACCAGAAACCAAAAGGGACCTGTCCTCTGATTGGCTCCTAGCCAAATTCGAAATGACCCCCACTTCTAAATTACTTTAGCATAAGGCACCCAAGTCATGGTGGTGGCAAAATGCTATTGGTTGGAAGGAAACCTTATAAAAGGGAAAACTTGAGAATTTGAGTTCTCTTAACTTCTTCATCCTGCAACGAGACACAAGACAGAGCTGGAGAGGAGAGACAGAGAGAGACACACCGCTTCCTGCCTGACCAGACTGGCCTATAAGCTGTACTGTGAGGAGAAAGAAGAAAATGGGTATTATCTGTTTCTTACTGTAATCCATCAGAAGCTTAATATTACTTATTTTCAGTAATATAATTGAATGATATTAGTTTCCTATTTTTGTCAAAATAAATGATTATTGCACATCTGTGACTTGACCGCATCTTCCCTCTAAAAAGAATCTTAAAAGAGAAACCAATTGACCTATGAGTTTTCAGTTCAACTATTTATTTAGATTGACTGGAAAACCAAGCATTCAAATTCTCTTACATAGTGGTGGCCAGTACGGGGGGATGACGGATATTTGCTACAAGTCACAGATTGCTCTGGAGTGTTAATGTGCATCATTGACAGAATAGCGCTGTATATCCGACTTTGCCTGAAAGACGAACCTCGCGTAACGGTGTCGTCAGCATAGCCAGGATTGTACGAACAGATCATTGACCTTAGGAGTGTGTAGTGATTTCAACTCCAAGGAGGAAAACCACATAAAGTGTGGGCGAGTGATTGAAAAGTTACCTTCTGTAAACAGAGGCAAACATGGATCATCTGTGTCAGAAGGCAAGCCGGTGTGTCCATAAGGACCGAATTAAAAACGCCATAGCAAAGTGTGCGAGCACTTCATTACAGAACTTAGAGTCCTGTTTAGCGGAGTTAACACACGAATAAGTGAAGAAGTCACAACTGAAATGATCTGCTCTGTATGGGTTAGCTCAGTGTGTTAAGATCTTATCTGATCTTAGAAACTAAATTGAAACGTGTTAGCGATGAGAAATCTGCCCTGCTTTTACAAAATGCAGAGTTGAAACTTCAGATGCAGACAGTGAGCAGTAATGCTGTTATTGCAGCTGCTGCCTGTTTCGATAAAGAGCAGCGCAGATCTGACAATGAGAGTCTGAGACAAGAGAACCGCACTTTACAGCAACAGTTCAATGATTGCCAGGCAGCTCTCAGACACACTGCGACCGAAGTTTCCCAAAGTAATCACACCGCATGTAAACAGATAGTAATGCGCTTAAAAACCAAACTAGGCATGAAAACTGCTATCATTCCAGCTGTCGGAGGTCCGTGTTGTCCTGAACTGGACTCTGATGATGATGATGAATATTGGGAAGAGCTAGAGAGAGAGGCGTGGGACTGTGAATTAAATCCTGAATCCGCTCCCGTCTGTGTGCTTCGCACTCGGGCTGCAGTGAAGCGCATGTTAAGGACGAGCGACACAGAGCCGAGTCCAATACATGACAGTACGAGAAGACGAAGTCATTCAAAAACACAGACAGCTCTGAAGATCCTCAAGTCAGTAATGAGCCTCAGACGACTAAGCGTCTGACTGCTCTGGAACTGAGTGCATTCAAAGATGATTTGGGTCCAATTACTCTAGAGACCGATTTAGAGGAATTAATAATTCGACTTTTATCTTGCATTCAGTTACACCCACAACTGAACGACCTGCATTGGAAAACAATAGTTTTAGCTGCATGTTCTCCAACTTTAAGATCCCTGTTAAGTGTTGATGAAGTGGCGAGAGCAACTTCGTGGACTGAGGTCTTAGAGTTAATAAGCGAAGCTTGTGGCTGGAATGCAGCAGATTGGGGAAGTCAATTTTATTCTGCAACACAGAGAAAAGGCGAACATGTAAGGGCATATGCTCTGAGAAAACGAGCTCTCTATTTGTTTTTGGATACAATTGATGATGATATATATGATGAACAGTTTAACATGTATTACACCCTGATTTGAAAGCAATCCTGGGCATCTCAGCTGATGCAACCGAGGATTGGGAGAATTTGTTTCCTAAAATTTGCAGAGCGCAGGAATTAGTGAAACAAGGAGCTTGGAAATGTGTTAAAATTGATAATAAGGGGAAAACTGAAAAATAATCCAGTGAAAAACTATTCCAGGTCGAGGGGCCTCATGTTTTCTTAAACACTGAGCCTGACTATGGGCGTTGTCCCCCTCATAATCCTCACTGGGAAAAGAAACATAACTCTGGTTACAAGCGTAACAGGGGCAGAAGTGACCGCGCTGGAGATCAGACTCACACTGACCCCAAGTTAAACAGACAGGCCGTGACACCCCGAGGGGTGGTGCCTAACGTGACTCCTCCCATCTATGATGAGTCAAAGGCAGCACCGACTCCTCCTAAGTACTCAACTCCTCCCCTGTATCCGCAGAAAGAGCTACAGCTCCTGCGTTAGGAAGTGCAACAACTGCGCACTGATCTCATAGGGAAAGCAGCCCATGCACAGCACGCACAGGGGTGTGTGGCCTCCCTGAAGGTAGAAACGAAGCTCTACCGGGACAGATGGAACAGGCCGATCTTAAGAGCAGCTGTTGACAGAGGCCCACAGCAATGCATGTTCTTAGACACTGGTGCTTCTGTATCTGTCCTACATGCTCAATCTCCACACACACACACATTATCTACAGGTATTACAGCTAATGTATCTGGGTTTAAGGGAGACATGACTACTGCTATGAAGGGTATAAAATGTAATTTGAAAATAGGTGATTATCAAACAACTTGGTCTCCTATATTAATGCCTTTACATGAGGGTCAGTCAATTATTGGTTCGGATGTCTTGAGAAGAGAAGGTGTAATACTTGATTACGCTAATAATCAGATTTGGTTTAACAGAGGCAGAAATGTTGTGTACACTGTTAGTGATTCACATGCAGTACGTACTATTAAGTCACCAGGTGAATTACCGCTTCCATTCAATGAAAATTATGCAGTGAGGCAAATAATAGCAAAATACTCTGATGTGTTTGCCAGGCATAAGCATGATTGTGGTAATGTGGGTCAGGAGGAAGACATCAATGGTCCTCCTCACAAATTTCAAAAACAATATGGGATCCCCACTGAAAGTCACGAATCTGTTGCAACTGTTATTAGTTCTCTGTTACAGCAAGGAGTCATAAGACATTGTACTTCTACAACGAACTCTCCTATTTGGCCTGTGCGGAAGCCAGACGGATCCTGGAGACTGACTGTGGACTACAGGCGACTCAACGCTGTGACACCTACCTGTGCACCGATTGGAAGAGACACTGCCAGTCTACTGTCCCGTGTCCCAACTGACAGTAAGGTCTTCACAGTGCTGGACATTTCCAATGGTTTCTGGAGCATTCCACTTGCTCAAAATTGCCAATACAAATTTGCTTTCACTTTTGACAATCAGCAATACACATGGACTCGCTTACCGCAAGGTTTGCATAATTCTCCAACTATTTTTCACAAGCGGATGGCAGAGGCTATAAAAGGTTTTTCCAGACCTGAGTGCCTTGTCCAATACGTCGATGATCTACTGCTTGCTACAACTACAGAAGAAGAACATCTTCAGCTCTTTGATGAACTCTTAAGTCTCCTTTCACAAGCAGGTTTGAAAATCAACCCAAAGAAAGTGCAATTGTTTCGAGACTCTGTTTCATATCTAGGGGTTACTCTCACTCCAGAGTGGAAATCACCTGACAATGCCAAGGTTCAGCTAATCACAAAGTTGCCTTTGCCTGTCACTAAAACTGCATTGCGTTCTTTCCTAGGTTTGATGGGATACCAACGAGACTTTATTCCAGAGTTTGCTACTTTTGCAAAGCCACTATATGAACTTTTGAGAAAAGAGGTGCCTGAAGATTTCTACAGTACTGAAACTTGGACAGAGAACCACACTAAAGCCGTTGAACAGTTAAAACAAGCATTAGTGCAAGCTACTGTGCTGCTAACTCCAAACCCTACACTACCTTTTCACCTAGAGGTGGGCTCCTCCAAAGAAGCACTGACTGCCGTGCTTTGTCAAGAATGCCACGGTGTGCTGAAACCAGTAGCCTTCGCTTCACGGTGTCTTCAGGGTGTTGAGAGACAGTATGATACGTGCACTAGACACTTGTTAGTGACTTTTTGGGCAGTGAAACATTTCACTTACATTACAGGACTGAACAAAGTGGTGCTGCACACACCGCATACTCCACTGAACTTGTTATTGAAGCCCACAGATACTTTAGTTTCATCACAGAGACTTTCACATTGGACTTTGTTAATGTTGCAACGTGACTTAGACCTTGATTGTAAACGAACCACATTGATTCCACAAATGTTGCTTATGCAGGGTAAACCACATGAGTGTCCATTGCCTGACACTGATATTTTGCCTATTCCTTTTGTTTTTGAGCCACGTTCACAGGTTCCGAATGTGTATATTGATGGATCAGCATACATTTGTAAGAACTCTGGTAGATTGCTAGCAGGTTTTGCAGTATTGTTCCCTGAGTACACTGTTAAATTTTCTTGTCCAGGACAATCGTCACAATATTCTGAATTGGCAGCTTTGCTAGAAACCCTTAGGATAACTGATGATTCTGCAGATATTTATACAGATAGTGCTTATGTTGTTACTGCATGTACCTTGCTACCTCTCTATGCCAAAAATAATTTCCGATCATCAGATGATCGTCCCTTGAAACATGCTACCTTACTACAGCATATTTGGTCTTCTATTCAGTCGAGACCAGGTGAAATTGCTGTTTTGAAAGTTAAGGCCCATGTGAGAAAGGATCGTAGAGGTGAACATCATATCAGAAATGATGAAGCTGATCGGTGTGCTAAATTTGCTGCTAGACACTGTGGTCCGTGGCATTTGCCAGACCCATTGCCTACCAATGAAAATGTCTCTGCCTTGGCTAACTCACAGTCTCTTTTTGAGATTCAAACATTAGATTCAGACATCCAGACTAATATTCACTGGCATTTGCAGGAGAAACCGCTTCCACAACCTACATTTTGGTCTCACAAAAGTACTCTGGTGGGTGCGGGTGATTCTGACAAAGTCCTCATGGTAAACATTCCACAATCTGAATACCCTGTAGTCTGTGTTCCCTCACAATTAGCTCCAGATATTTTTGACCTATTTCACAACTCACCAGTAGGAGGTCATTTTTCTGTAGAAAAGACACTAGAGAAGATTACACAGTACTACTGGTGGCCGACTATGAAAGCTGACTTGACCACTGCATGTAACCACTGTCTTGTCTGCTTACAGGTGAATCCTGCACCTTTCACACACAAATCCAAACTCAGACTATCAACTCCGCCGGAAGGTCCCTGGACTCATATTCAAATTTATTTCATTGGTCCTTTAGCCAAAACCTCACAGGGTTACCAGTATATTTTGGTTATCCTTGACAAATTCACAAAGTGGATTGAGGCTTTTCCTTGCAGGCGTGCCACTGCTGCCACTGTAGCGAAAACTCTCATACAAAATGTGTTCACTAGGTGGGGACTACCGAAGGTGATTGATAGTGATCGAGGAACACATTTCACAAGCAGTGTAGTGAAAGTTATGTGTCAAGCATTAGGCATCACCCAGAAATTACATATTCCATTCCATCCTCAATCGTCAGGAGAAGTCGAGCGTGGAAACCGCACTCTAAAAACAGTTTTGAAAAAAATGTGTCAAGACAATCCAAAAAGGTGGGCTGAGGCATTACCTCTGTGCCTAATGGCAATGCGGTCAACACCACACTCCACTACCAGAATTACACCACATCAAGCGATGACTGGACGTCTTATGCATGTCCCAGGACATTGTTTACTTCCTTTGGAAGAACAACCTGTTCTTTTGCAAGCTGCTAATGTGACTTGGTTACGAAATTGCCTAGCGTCTGTAGATCAAATGCAACGCTTTGTAGCTAAACAATTAGGCCACAAACAGAGACAAATTAAGAAATATTTTGACACCAAAGTTCATGAAGAAGAACTACAGATTGGTGACAAATTTATGGTTCGAATTACAAACATAAACGCCATACCTTAGAAGCCGATTGGTATGGACCATTCCTCATTGTGGACAAATTAAGTCCAGCAGTGTACAAAGTCAAAATTCAGGAAAAAGGTAAACATACTCTTAAATGGTTTCACATCAATCAGATAAAAACTGTTAAGTGATCACTGCTACCCTTGATCTTTCAGGTGTTCCTGAGAGAAAATGGAGACCATGATGCTATTCCTCGTTGGTTTCCTGGGGGTTGTCATTGATGCTGCAATAGTTTACAAACAACCATGAGACTCCATAACCATTATGGAAATTGCAAGCCTAAAATTTGTTCTGAATATTGATAATCTGACTTAGATGTAGAAATTGCTGTAATAGTATCCATGTGTGTTATCCTCATTTAAACTATAATATGTGTTACTGGATCTGTAGTTAGTAGACACTTGGTTTGTGATGTATATGATGCACAAACTTGTCAATCCCTGTCACTTGAATTTCCATAACTGTTGAAAACTGTTAGTGTTACCAATTGAAACAACATATAGACACTAAGACTATAGGTTTTGTTTTTATTTTGTATACAGCTGAAAATGTGATGAAGTTCCTGCATAATATGTATGATTTAGGTATTATTGCACATGGAAAAGTATTAACTCTACGACAATTACCTCCATTTGTAGGTCAAATGAGAACCTCATGGAATGTTGTTGATCATACTGAATGTTGAATCACCTATCGCTCTACTATGTTGTGTACATGTTACGTTACTGGAGACTCATTACAGTTTAGGGTTAATGACATAACCAAGTTATCAACCTGTACCTGTGGATAAAATAGGATATTTGCAACCACGACTAGTAGGCAATCACACTTAGTGCATTACAACAAACTATTATTTGTACAATAATTTGGAATGTCAAATAACTAACTCCACTTTCTGTGTTCAAACCAGAAGTGCAATTAAGATTGGTGATCTGACCTTGCCTTATATTCCGCAAGACTTAAATTTTGCACCCACGTTGCCAGCTATGTTTGCAGAGATCCTGAAACCTGTTGATGCAAAGGTTTTATAGAATATGGAGCCTTTGTTGTAACTTTCTAGTATTAAAATCAATCACAAAACAGTTCAACAGGGGGTACAACATTTGATTTCTGATGGAAATATGGAGATCACTTACAAGCATTCTTGGTGGGATTTTGCGTTTAAAGGTGCTACTTTCTTATCTGTGTTAATTGTTACTATGTGTATGTTTGATTACCTATGTCCTCTAATATGTACTTATTATAGTGATGTTATCACCATTCGGCGTGAGACATTAGTTTCACGTAATAAGCTTGGTAAATCCAATCTACCTCACAACTACATATAACAGGCTCATTGACTAAATGTTTATTTGTATTTTGTAATTCCTGTTTTAATTTGTCTTGTTTTGTTTTGGTTTGTTCTGCATTCTTTTTATATTATTGTATTATTTACTGAAAAGTCATGGTGGTGGCAAAATGCTATTGGTTGGAAGGAAACCTTATAAAAGGGAAAACAAAGAGAATTTGAGTTCTCTTAACTTCTTCATCCTGCAACGAGACACAAGACAGAGCTGGAGAGGAGAGACAGAGAGAGACACACCGCTTCCTGCCTGACCAGACTGGCCTATAAGCTGTACTATGAGGAGAAAGAAGAAAATGGGTATTATCTGTTTCTTACTGTAATCCATCAGAAGCTTAATATTACTTATTTTCAGTAATATAATTGAATGATATTAGTTTCCTATTTTTGTCAAAATAAATGATTATTGCACATCTGTGACTTGACCGCATCTTCCCTCTAAAAAGAATCTTAAAAGAGAAACCAATTGACCTATGAGTTTTCAGTTCAACTATTTATTTAGATTGACTGGAAAACCAAGCATTCAAATTCTCTTACATCCCCAATTCAACTGCTTGTCTTTTTTGTTACAAAGAAACAGCACCTTTTAGCTAACTGCCACCAATTAACACCTAACTTTCTCCACCTGGCACAATGCAATCACTACATTACTTTGACAAGATAACCTTTCCTTCTCTCTATTTACTATAACTAACACAGCAGTGTGTATCTGTTTGTGGTGTGTGTGTGTTGGGGGGGTGTGTGTATTGGATGTGTTTTTAATATTGAGGTGTTGGTTAGAGCCTAATTCTGAAAACCGTGTTGAGGATGTATTGTATTTGCTTTCATGAGAAGTGGCAGGACAAAGGGTTTTGTAAATCACATTTTCTTCTTACAGTCAATTAGGGAAAGTGTTTTATTGAAATTCTTCAGTCACATTCTGTTCCTCAGTTAGAGAAAGTAGTTTGTGACTTGAAATAGTGAATAGTGTCTACAACAAAATCACAGGATGTGAGCAGATCAGATCATTTTCCCTATGTAAAACCATATTAATACCCCACATAGTGTGTTTTCGTTCTTATTTTACTTCTGTGATGTGTAAATAATGAAGAATGAAAATGTATACAAAAATGTACATAAAATCAATATAAGAATCAATAAACACGGTCAAAAAAGAAAAAAAATATATATAAATTTGCAATTTGTGGGAACAGCAGTTTAACTGTTCAGAATAAAAAAAACATGTATGTTCTCTGGATACAAAATAGTAATGCTTTGCTTATTAGAGGCATTTAATTTTGGATTGTATTTCTGTTTTCTGTCACTCAATGTGGTGAGTATTTTTGTTTTCCTAAATAGACTTTTTACTTACATTTTATTTTGTCAACTTGCAAATGCAAGCCTCTGATGTTTAATACATAGTTTTATTATGATTTCAGTTAGCAAAGAAGAGACTGTGGTTGTTGATGAAGCTCTTGGAGCTGCGGTTCTTCTGAACCCTTCAAAGAAACTCCAACCTGCTGATGATGTGCGATGGACAAAGGGTGAAAGCCTTGTTGCAAAATTTAAAAAAGATGGGTCTACCCCAGGGTATCAATACAAAAACAGGGCTGAGATATTTGCTAATGGCACCCTTAAACTCAACAGTACTAATCGGAATGATTCAGGGATTTTTACATTTGAATCATATGATAAAAATGGGAAGGGAATTGACAAGATCAACATCATGCTGAACGTGATAGGTAAGCCTTTGTTATGCTTCTGTTTATAATAAGTCAATATCAAAAGCTTAGGGAGCTGCTAGCATAACCACCAATCACAGACTTCAATTCCAACATTTGATGGTGGCTCATTTCTTTGCAGAGTCTTCTTCCTTTTCCAGACAATGTAAAGCTGCATTATTTTAAGCATGTATTTTGTGTTTTCCTTTATGTTTGATGCTGCTGTATTTCAGAGCCAGTGTTTCAGCCTGTTGCGTACTCATCGTGTCTCTTGAATGGGAACGCAATACTAAGCTGTACAGTTGAGAAAGGAGACCAGCTGTCCTTTAAGTGGAGTGTGGATGGAATCCAACTGAATGAAAGCTTTACTGGTGCTGACGGTCAAAGCCTAGTTGTGCCCCAACATACACCTGGGGCTTTCGGCTGCATTGCAGAAAACAGGATCAGCACAAAGAGCAGTCCTTCTGTAACTCCGATGTGCAGAGGTAGTGATTCATTTTCACTCATGGAAAATGTACCATTTGATTTTAAATGCATGTCTGGGATCAAAGCCATATGCAATTGTAAAGCTTAATTTGCTAATTGGGTTTAGGGTCATGGTTTTCTATTACCATGCTGTAGTATTTAAGACTATACATTTACATACTCAAAACAAAGGTTAACAAAAATGGCTTATCAGAGACAAGCAGCAATCCCCTTGCATTCTGTTTAAATCCTATTTTATTTCATTTTATTGAAACAGCTCGGGTTTCATTGATCGTTGCATTGGTTCTGTTTGTGGCTGTCCCGGTGATGACTTTCATTATTTTACGTTCATATAAGAGTTCTGGAAACATAAAACAGGAAGGTGAGAACAAAATCCTGATTTATTTTCAAATGGTACACTGAACATTTGTAATGGTGTCATGGTTGTCATTAATCCAGATAATAAGATATTTCAGTCAGTTACATTATAATAGAATGTAGAATTGTTAAACAGCTCAATGTACAATTTGTAATGATTACAAAGCACTTAAACCATGTAAAAATAAAACACAGAAATGGTTGTATTGGAAAGAGGAATGATATAAAATGAAAAGCAATGGTACTCATAAATAACATAAATATGTATCTGATTGGTGGTGCATCCTATGGAAAGAGTAGAAAATTCTGATTCCGATCACTGCCCAATACAGTATAAATACCCCGTCTGCATCGCATCCCTCTAGTGTTTGTTGCCTCACATAACGCCACCTCCTCAGTCGCCACTGTCCTTCCCTCAGTCAGGCAAGTAAAGGCAAACTATGTGCTCAAATTAGCGCCATAAGTATCGCATTAAAAAAATATATATTGTAAACAAAAAAAACAAATTTGAGAACAAATTTATGTTGAGATCAAAATAAAAACATCGAATGCAAAATGTATATGATTGTAAACAAAAAAAATGTATCGAAAGCAAAAACTCACCTGCAGTCGCTGTCTTTGCTTGCGATGCTGCAATTTTTGCTTCGCCGCCACTTTCTTTTCTTTCAATAATTTTTTTTTAATTACGAGTTTTGGCGCTGTTTTGTCGTGAGGGCGGGATTGACAGGGAGGCGTTGATCCTGGGTCTCCATTGGTCCAGGTTTGAGTGACAGTTCTTCCTAACCCAATCAGTGATCAGAGTGGGCTGGTCTGACAGTCTCCACTCTGCAACACATCTGACGTCACCGCTGACTGACCCAGACTGAGTGGAGCAACTACATGACCTCAGAATTTAATTATAAACAAAGCATGCTTTTAATAAAAGTTGTGGACAATCGCTTTCTACATATTACATGTGTTTATTTCATACAGCCTTTATTCGCGTCTTTATCAATGGCGCCAGTAATTTTGTAGGTGACTGTGCATATACATATATATATATATATATATATAGTGTGTATGTGTGCATGTATGTATGTGTGTGCGTTTCTTACCTAAACATAAACTGGGGCATCACATGCTCTCAATGAACACGATGCCCCTCCATTTGCCTCTTGCTAAATGATGTGAGCTCCATCAGTCTGGCGCTGTGTTATCTGAGCAGCTGAATTAAAGTGCTCTGCAGGTTACATTAATATGAACATGATATTAAACATGTTACTGTGCACATAGCAGGTGAATCCTGTGTTTTGTTTCAGTGCTGTATGTATGGCCTCAAATGGCTGTGGGATCCAGTGATCGTCCAGCTCTTGACTGCAGGTCTCTGCACACACAGGATGTTCAATGAGTCGCTGAATCATCGCTGCTGCTGAAACCGAGACAATCAATTCCCATCCCACACAGAGATCACCAGACCAGCCCACTCTGATCACTGATTGGGTCAGGAAGAACTGTCACTCAAACCTGCTGGACCAATGGAGACCCAGGATCCACGCCTCCCTGTCAATCCCGCCCTCACGACAAAACAGCGCCAAAACTCGTAAACGAAATAAAATAAATCGAAAGTGGCGGTGAAAGCAAAAATTGCAGCCTCTCAAGCAAAGACAGGTACTGCAGGCGAGTTTTGCTATCGTTTATTTATTTATTTTGCTTTCAATACATTTTTTTTGTTTACAATTCTATACATTTTGCATTCGTTTTTTTTATTTTTGATCTCAACATAATATTTTTCTCAAGTTTTTTGTTTTTGTTTACAATATATATTTATTTTAATGCGATACTTATGGTGCTAATTTGAGCCCATACCAAACCTTATTAAAGTTAATCAGTTGGGCTTGTAAACTACTGAATTGGGTTCGTAATTTGCATCAGTACATTTAATTTAATCCAGGTCCATATCTTGATCTCATCTTGTACTGCTCTAAGGAAGTCCTCTTGGTCAAGATTTAGGCAAAACACAATACTCCCTAGCCATCCTCCATGGTTGCTAATTTTGTATTTTCAGTTCTTATGATAAAAATGAAGTAGAAAAGATTAACAGTGTTTTCAGTAGCGATGTTTATTATAATGACCAGTTAGCACAGTCAACGGTGTGAGCAGAACAGTGGGAGACACACAGACCACACATATTGGGATCATTAACAAAGTTAACAAATTAAAGCACAATATAATTCAGAATTTAAACATTGGTTATCTGTTTACTGTGGAATGGTTCAGTGTCAATAGCTTTGAAAAGTTAATTTGTTTTAGATTCAGGAGGGAACATTTATGTTGAAATGAATGTGAAGAAACATAAAGTGCCCCAAGATCAGCCCCCTGCAGTAAAGACTGAACACATGGACATTGACGTGTCACAATATGGTAACTCCTGTCCGCCATCAAATGTTTTTAAAACACCCTTATTTATTGAGTGATCCTGCACCACACTTGAATCATTATTATTATTGTTGTTCATGCTGTTTGTCTGCATTATTTGAATAAGTGCACATGGTTATTACATCTTGATTTTATATTGCAAGCCACATTATCATTTAGAGATATCTCTAAATGCATGTCAAGATATCGTCAAATATTTTGAGATATCTCTAAATCATTTAAAGATATATTTAAATAATTTAGAGATATCTGCCAGCCATTTAGATATATCTAAATAAGGTGTTTTTGAAATATTTGAAGAAATCTGGAATTATTTGAAGATATTTTGAAATATTTGCAAATATCCTTAAATTATTTAGAGATATCCATCAATTTTCAAAACCACGTATCCTGGTAAGGGTTGCAGGGAAGCCGGAGCTGATCCCAGCAGTCATAGACTAGTCCATCTCTGGGCAACACACACAGGGCAATTTAGAGAGACCAATTAACCTGACCCGCATGTCTCTGGACAGTGGGAGGAAACAGGAGTGCCCGGAGAAAACCCAAGTGGACACAGGGAGAACATGCAAACTCCACATAGACAGACACCACCATGCCACTGTGCCACCATTTGAATATATCTTTAAATTAATTAAAGATATCCCTAAATGATAAATTGGCTTGCCATAATTTTAAACATTTGAACTGTTAAACAACTTAAATGCTCTTTTGTTCACATTTTCAGTATTTTAGAGCTTATATTATATTCACATTCACAAATGATCTTGTAATTATGGATTGTTTATAACATGTACTCTGCAAATGCCTAGAGACAGACAAACATTCCTTAACTTTTTTTTTTTAATAATAAAATTTAGACACATCTGCTGTGTTTCAGTTTAATCAAAATTCCATCAAAACACAATTCAAATTGATTTATTGGTTGCAGCACAGGCATTTGGTTAAATATGTATAAGTCCAATAACAAATGTAATTGTTTAGTATTGTTGGATAATACTGACATACAAATTAATGTAATGTTTTTCTTTTCTTCCCCTATAGTTGCCTATGAACCTCAATCATGTACTATCAAAGGGACCAGCCACGATGTTACTGTCGAATTAGAAGACATATATGTATAAAGATGAACAGCATAAATAACCATCAAAGTCTTTGCCACTATTATTTATGTAGATATTTGGAGCATATGAAGCATGTAATTTTTCAAGAGCTATGTGAATATTTAAAGTATATAAATTGCAACAGTGTCAGTTCCAGCCCAATCAAATGAGAACAAAGTCATTAAAATCTGTACATTTTAAACAAATGTGAATACAACAAAACAAAACAAATCCCCCCAATTAAAACCTCAGTATTTGAAAGTCAACAGAGTTGGGTTGGGGCTCTGCCCTGGCCATTGGTCCTCCTCTTTCCCTGGAAAATTTTCCATTTTGACTGTGTGATGGAGTGTTGAATCACCTCGACACACAAAGCCTACAAGATATAAATGCATGGGGTTCCAGTATAAAAGTGTACTTTTAATATTGAACAAAGTGGAAACTAGTTAGATTACAGAGATCACAAGCCTTATTATTCTTAAATAACCAAGCAATGTAATAAGTATCGCGTACCCCTAATCTTGAGAGAATGTTACATTGTCCCCACCAATAATGAAACCAAACCAGCACCACTGCTTATATAACAACATATTAACTATATACAGGAGCTTGAAATGTTGCTGGTTTTCTCTGATTCTCAAACATTACTTTCTGTTCCAAATTAATTGAATGTTGCTTTTAGGACATTCTTCAGTTGTTTTCAATATAATAAAATGCACAGTGAAAATTAAGATTAAATTAAAACCATAATAATAATAATAATAATAATAATAATAATAATAATAATAATAATAAAACATTACTTACTTAAATTTTGCCGAGGTCGTGGACATCTTGCTAAGCTGCAATATACAGCTAAAGCTAACATGAGAAACACTGAAATGCCAACGGGAATTGTATATAAATACTGCTGTTGATCTTTCCCTTTAAAAATAAAATAATAATTAATTAATTAAATAAATCAGTTTTTACAGCAAATTTCTCAGCAACCATATGTTTTATCAAGATTGTTCCTAAGACACTGTTCCTATGCATGACCTTGAAATGTTTTAATTTGAATAACCAACCAATGTTTTACTTTCATATTTGCATTAAAACTTAGTTTGAAGCTATCTGTTGTAATTGATCAGAACTTTTTTCAAAAATGTAAACACATGAGATACAGCAGTGAGAGAATATAAAAGTAATTACCAATTTTGCCGATTATTAATTGGGTTGTCCATTTACGTATGAGGTCTCCATCAGGGATTTCTAGGCTGTAATTTCCAGCATCGGATTCCTGAACTCTGCCCATCATCATGGTCCCATCTGTGAAGATTTCTGTTCTGTTTTTATATTCTCCATAGTATTCAGGATGAGAATACTTAAATTGAGCAACCAGGATATCTTCTTTTCTCCATGCTCCATTAGAAATATGTTGAAGGCCCATATTTCCAACAAAGAGAGACACAGAGAATCCAATATTTGCATACACATGTGGTAACTTGTTTAAACCTGGGGTACAAACATATGGATTATTTAGAATTTACACCAAGAGAAGCCATACCAATTTTTGTAAAAATCTTCAAAGGCAGTAATGGTGCAGACTTCAGTTTTTAAATCATCGATTGTTATGGATATAGGTGATTCACTGAATCATTCATTTCACATAAAGTGTGAGTGATGTTATACTGTAACCTCAAGGTTGTGATGGATGGTGAGCAATCTTTTACCACCCAATCAAATATAACTCCTTGATTAAAAAAAAGTCTAGTGGAATCCTCCACAATAAGACAAATCATCAGTAACATATACACTGTTTTATGTAGGGTTTGTTTACGCGAAGGAGCCCATGACTGCCAACCACATAATGAAAGTGTGGATTGTTTTGTTGAGGGCCCATATGTCGACCAACAAGATAATGCACAAAGCTGGGATTAGATTTTGAGTCCCTTGCAATGCCTTCCAGCATTCCCTATGAGGAGTGATTTTGATAAATATTCATCTGTTTTATTAATGTATTTAATTGTGGAGTAAATTCCAATGTTAAGGCCACACAAACAGCTAGATCTGCTCTTCCTTATAACTCTTTGTTTGATCTTGATGCCAGATGCCTCAGATGAAAGGGGCTAGAACTGTCACTGCTCGGGTCTCAAAGGGTTTACTTCCCTAGTGAAAGAAATTAAAAGGAAATATTCAGTAGTATGTGTTTATTGTGAAACTGTAGAACTACTACTTACATATAAGGATTAATTGAAAAGTGGCTTTGTGCAACAGTTTCCCTTCCTTTGAATACATCTCCAGATCATACTCCCCAGCATCACTTTCCACTGTCCTCTCTAGTTCAATGGTACCATTTGCGTCGTAGTATGTTGTTCTGTTTTGATAGTCTAGATGAAAATGTTTGTTTTTCAGTTTGAAAAGCAAAATATTTCCCTTTTTCAGTGAAGCATCCGAACAATTATTTTCCTTTATGCCCAGATGAAAGAATACTGATTTTCCAAGGTAGCCCTGAACTGGTGATTCCTCATTGCTCTCTGCTGCAAGAAGCAAAAACGTATTTTATCTGTGTAACTTCAGGAAATTCCTTTAATTATTAATTTTAATTAATTATATTAAGAGGTTATTATAACTGAAGTGTCCAAAACAACAGTGAGAGTGTAAATTGTGTCTACACAATTATTATACATTGTAATGACAATTTTAATATAATTACATTTAAAAACAATGCTTTGTTTAAAATTAAAAGCTATTGATTGGAAAAGTATAAAGTACAATACATTACAATGTATTGCATTACAGAAACAAAATAGTCAATTATTGTTGAGTTGCACAGCTAAACACTCCAGTATGTGAGAGACCACTGAAACACTGAGAACTGTATTTTTTAATTATAATGAATGTAACAAACATACACAACAGATTTATAAGAATATGATTTATATGACTTACCAGATACAATGCACAATATTTTCCAGAGCAGGAGAACACAACTATACTTAAAAATCATTATAAAACGCAAGGTGAATTAGTTCAAATACTCATGCTAGGGTGTGAGAATTGATTTTAGTGACTGTTACAACAAACCACAAGTCTACTGCTCTGTTGATTCCCAGAGAACTGATACTGTCACAGACCATTGTATAAAAAACACAATTACATTTGAGTGAGGTATATTAGAGTTTCAGAGACATTTAATTCACTGAGCAAATTGCACCACATGAATACCAAAAATAAATACATTGTTAATACAATTATTCACTGTGTGGCTACAGCGACAGAAAATAAAGCATCACTCATGTTTTCAGGTAAAACAATTTAATTAAAATGAATAATCAAATAGAGACATATTAAACTGAGGTTTCTGACCAATTATGTGTTTTCCCTCTTCCACACTGCAAGCTACTTTGCATGCATTGGTTTCCTTCAATCACTCAATGGTTTCTTTCCAATACCATTGAACACAGTCACAGATCATGTCCAAAGAGACAACATGGCTGACAGCACAGACACGGCTTTGTTTTCATCTCTACAGACTCTGCTTCGTTTATGTAGTGGTCACGAATATGCAATCAATTTTAGTATTTTTTCAAAAAAGAGGCATGCACTTCACTTCAAGCATGCTATTGTTATACTATTGAAGGCCAGCATGTGGTTGTATATCTATGTTACTATATATAACCCAAAACACATTAATTGAAAGTAAATTCAGACAGGAAGTCACACAGACACTCAAATGCTGCTTGTACACTGAATTAGCTATGTTCTTAAACACTGCACCTTTACACAGGGCTGTATGTGCACTCAACACATTAAAAATAGAAAGGTTTTGTGACTTAACCATGGTGATATTCACTAGCTATGCACGTAATGCTTTTCAACAACAGCATGTTTGGCAATACTTACTACATTATCTATATTATATATTATATAATTTGTCTGTCTCATATAGCATTATATCTACATTAATTTGAATTAAATAATAGTTTTAACTGTATAATCGCTCTTAAAAGAAAACATTTCAGTTGGTAGATATCTCCTTTATTACATCTAATACCACATTTTCTATTAAAAGCACACACAGTCACTATAGGAAAATAGTGTTCAGCTTATGAATGAGTGCAGTTTCAGTTCAGCTTCATTCTGTTAACTTGCAGCGATGTTTTGGTGTGCCACATGCTTTCATCTAATGTTTCCTTTATTAATTATTATTATTATTTATTTCTTAGCAGATGCCCTTGTCCAGAGCGACTTACAAAATATAAGCGCAATACAAAGTGCAATAATACAGTGCAATTCAAGGCATAATACATTTTGCTTATTCATAATTTACACGTGTATACGAGATATACAGTAAACAATATACAAGTCTTACATCCTAGAATGAAAAAGCAGACAAGATGTTAAGTCAAAGTTATGAGCTAAGGGAAAAGATAGCATAGGGGAAATCAAAATAAACAGTACGAGTACTAGTAATGGAAAGGCAAGAGTAAGACAAAATGTTGTATAAGTGCAATCTTACAGGAGAATAAATTACTAAATTACTGTCATTTACTGTCTGAAAAGATGTGTCTTGAGTAATCGCCGGATGGAGGTCAGGGACGAAAAGGAGCAGTAGGTAAGTATTATTTCTAAAATGCTTGTTTTACTGTATACCAATATGTTAAAAATGTATTGAACTTCAAAGCCTCAAAAATACATGCAGTATACTAAGTGTTCATGATTAACTAATGTTCATGTATGTAGATGCAGCAGAAGAACCCAAGAAGACCATTGTTTTCAATGGAATCCTTGGAGATTCCATTGTTCTAAACTTAGAAAGTCAGAACCTCACAGAATATTCGGACATCATCTGGAAGAAAGAGACTGATACAATGCCCGGTTTAGAAACTCTTCTTCCTGGAGGTATATGATCTCTTCAAGAGCAGGGCTGAAGTGTTTGCAAATGGGACCTAAAACTTGGAAAATGCAGAGTAAATGATGAAGGACTTTACACAGTTGAGGATTTTGAGATTGAAGGCAGGAATGTTTATAAGAGAAACATCAGACTCAAATTGAGACATCAATCAAGAGGTAATTGTTTTGTTAATATTAAGCAGCAATGATGTTGAGAGTGATCATGAATATATTAGCAAAGTGGCAGTGTGTATGGGGTGTATGATTTGATTCCTGGCACTGCATTCAGTGTTAAATAATCAAATATATGTATTACTGAAGTAACGTATTAGCTTGTATACTGAGATCAGTGAAGATATTGCTAGTTAATGTTAAGAGCTAAGAAAAACAATTATAATATAGGTATGTTATTAATGTACTACTAGTGGAATTAATTCTTCAATGAAGGAACAAGTGGTGGATTGATAAATCAGACAATTTAACAAACATAATTTGAACAATGATTCATGTAATTCTTACTTGTTTTGGTTGCTTTTCAGGGGGAATCTCTAATTCTGTCATTGCTTATGTGGGAACACACAGCATTTTAAAAGCTGTTGTCTCAGTAATTGTAATTATTTTCATCATTCGCCAATTTAGACTGAAGAGAAAACAAGATGAGGAATATAACTGATATGGTATATACAGTGAGGGTAAAAAGTATTTGATCCCCTGCTGATTTTGTATGTTTGCCCACTGACAAAGAAATGATCAGTCTATAATTTTAATGGTAGGTGTATTTTAACAGTGAGAGACAGAATAACAACAGAAATAAGTATTTGACCCCTTCGACTTAGTACTTGGTGGCAAAACCCTTGTTGGCAATCACAGAGGTCAGACGTTTCTTGTAGTTGGCCACCAGGTTTGCACACATCTCACTGTATATGTTTTTAGTAATGCTTTTGAAATCCAAAAGTAAGATGTTGTATTTTACAGTTGAAATATCCTCTGGCATTGTAAAATTTTTCTGTTGTTTGGATATTTATTGCACACATTTTGTACCAATGTGTATACAATGCGAAATGACATCCATTAAAAAATATAAACACAGATCTACACATTTGTTATTACTTCCAGGTGCATGTGATGTATGCATATATATTTATGTATGTATGTATCTATATATATTGTTGACCATTGATAAATTCATAATATAAAACAGATTATCCATTCAAGGAAGGATGGACAGCAGCTCCTGTCTAAAAACAATCCACATTCACAGATTTAACAAAACACTTTTTATTGGAGAAAAAAGTGAACATCATGATGCATACACATTTCAACTTATCTTCCTCAGAGCATCGTCTTTTCACAATTCATAATATGTAGCATTTATTATGTACTACATTGTGAAATGTATGTTTTTAATTTTTGTAGATGAAGCAACAAGTGATCAATAAACAGTTCCCTAATGAACTGCAAAAATGAAACCACGATTAGAGTGTATTCACATATAAGCCTCTGAGCTTTTGCTTTATTATTATTATAATTATTAAAAAATAATACAACTCATGGCTATATGAATTTATATATTTCCATCTAAACAACAAGGATGAGTTTGTCCAGAGTTGAAACAAATTAAAATATTCTAACATTTTACAAGTCTGCATTTACCATTAAACACTGTTAAACACACAATTTGAACCAAATGAAAGATTGTGTCACAACATAAACTATGTTAAGGCTATTTTTTTTATGAATTATTGTTTTCCCACAAGATGTTGTGTGGAAAGTAATTATTCTGTGTGAAACAAAACACCACATCAGATCTCATGATTAAAAAAAAATATAGTATTTTTGTATACATTTTCATTATTTATTTATTAAGAGACATCCTTAACCAAGGTTATTCATGGTAGTATAACATATACAAATCGAAACATGGTATAAAAAGAGCAAAAACAATATAATACACAACACCATTGTATTAGGAGTAAAATTAAGTTAGCAAAGTACACAATACAATGCATGATTTTATTTAGGGGGCGATTAAAGAGATATTTAAGGAAGAGTAGCACATATGGCAATAGTTACATAAGCGAGTCAAAACAAACAGGTATTGAATTAAAATTTCAAGGGACAACCCCACATCTCCCATCACTCTTGCTACTACATAACCAATTAGATACTCCCTCATTTACACACAACCGGAAATGCAAGCAAAACGAAATAGAAAATAAATTAAATGACACATATCATATATTACAATAATTTGTCACTGAACATTTTTAATGATTGTGATTTGTGCATAAATCACTGCATCTTCATGTTGAACTGGCGGGGCCTGATCTTGTCTTCTATGCACTATAGGTTAACAGGAAAACAACATTATTATTATTATTATTATTATTATTATTATTATTATTATTATTATTATTATTATGTATTTATTTATTAGCAGATGCCCTTGTCCAGGGCAACTTACAAAATATAAAGCAATACAAAGTGCAATAATACAGTACAGTTCAAAACATGATGCAATTTTCAAATTCCAATTTACACAAGTGTACAGGAAATATACAGTAAACAGTCCTACATCCTAGATAGTAAAA
Source organism: Amia ocellicauda (assembly GCF_036373705.1). Lineage (NCBI taxonomy): Eukaryota > Metazoa > Chordata > Actinopteri > Amiiformes > Amiidae > Amia > Amia ocellicauda. Next base: position 17,948,451 of record NC_089860.1, read on the forward strand.
GCTAATAAGTACAGACAAGATGTGACATCTGTAAGAGCTAAGAGAAAGGGGGCATAGGGGAAATCAAAATAAACAATACGAGTACTAGTAATGCATTACTCCAAATCAGTAATGTAATCAGAATACATTTAGCTTACTTTTGGAATACTTTTTTCCCTTTATTAAAAAAAAGCAGCTGAATTCAAGAAGTGAAACAAAATGTACTTCACATTCTAATATGGATGAGGTATTGAAATTGTTTATTTTTATCTACAGTACAGCCAATTAAAATGGTAATTAAGATTTGCATTGGTTTAATTTTCTTGCATATTGTACTTTGCATTTTGTAGTGTATGTATTTTTAAACAAGTGAAACTGCATTTTGATACCCTTTACATTTTTACAAACCGACATAAATCAGACATATCAATAATTTGTTAATGCAGGCGCATGGTTTGTTTTCTGCTAATCAGTGATTTTCTGAAAACAGGTATCTTCTCTAAATTGTAAGTACGTTAAATGATTTCAAAGTCTACAGTTTATTTTGTTATATCTGTTAAGATACACGGATCAAGCAACTTGCTATAACAAAGGGATTGAAATACTTTGCATTTTTCTATTCGGGAGAAACACAGTCACAAGTTTCAAATCACCCAGCACCAAAAACACACATTGAGATCAATTCAATTAAGGTGGTATTTTTTAAGTATCAATGAATGTTATGCATCTTGTTTCTGCAATTAACACATTATTGATGTCTACCTTCTTTTAAGTGATATCTATCGGTTTGTAAAAGTTTAAAGGTTTGACATGAGGATCCCCTGAATGCATACACTGTTAAACAGCCACTGGTTAGGACGAGTTTATTCAGTTTATGTGATTTATTTTGTTTTAGACTATTAACATGTTGAATGTTGTTATTTTGGTATTATATTACGTATTTTATTGTTAAGATCATAGAACCAGTTAGGATGCACAGGAACTATTTGTAATTTACATGGATTTATCATAAATTTGGATAGGATTACTGCAAATGCAAACGCTTTTGGTTATACTATATGCCGGTGTTGCCGTTTTGCTTATTATGCTTTCATAAAAGTATGTAATTAATAAATCGTATTTATTATAATTGTTATTAAAATTTGTATTTTCTACTCACATGTCAAGTATAATTCTATTAAGGCTGTACACGTTCAAAAAATAAAATCTTGCCTCCAGATGTTTGTTTTTTTAGATTTGAAATTGAGAGAGACCGTACATTGTCCCGTGGTGGACACATTTTGCACTTTGTTCCATTTTCTTTCATTGAAAGTGAACAATTCCCTGTACTTCAAGGAGTTAAATCCCTGTTAACACACAATGTTGCCACAACGTTGTAGAAACCTAATTTATGTTGGCACAGCGTGGCAGAACTTTGCGTTACTTCCATTCTGCTGCCTGTTGTACAATGGTGCCGAATCAGACGCTCTTTGGCTAGAGACCGTAAATAAAAACTATGTTGCAAAAATAGTACATGTGGATCCCTTCAGATTTGCGCAATTTCCTTACACTTGTACACTTTCATGTAAATGATTTAGAACTAAGTAATCTCTTACTCTTTTTAAAAAGTATCGGTAATCAGAATACTCGTCTGACCGGAGTAACTGTAACCGGAATACAAGTATCAAAATTATGTAATCTGATTATGTAACACCACTACTTGTATTCCGTTACTACCCAACCCTGTGTATAATATTACTTAAGCGTTTAAATTATGGTTGACTTTCCATTAATTAGTTTATAAGAAGGACTCCGTCTCAAAGTCCTTGGCTCAGCAGAAATTAAATATGAATGCTGACAAAGTTAACGGAATATAATCAACACCAGTTCATTTTTCAGTCTTCCCATGCTATTTATAGATTCTAGGTGGAATTATAATCTGGGCATTTCATTAAGAGGGGAAGGATAATTATGAGATTAATAATATCATAATCATGAGATCATGTGCAAGATTCCGGCTCAATGATGAATTTAGTATAGTAAGTATAGATCAATAATATGCATTTGTGACAATGGAATTGTTGTAAATGTCTGCAAACACTGGACTGCCACCAAATTCATTTGCCTGTCTACTTACCTAGGTTCTGCTGTAGTCTTCTGCTACACTTATATAAGGCAAAGACAGCAATGGCCAACAACACAACTGTACCAATGCCAATAACTGAGTACCAGACAGGTCCAAGCAGTGTATCTGCAAAACAAGGTATCCATTAGGAAAATATTTATTATGCGATTGCTTATTAAATTGAAGTCAGATTTATGTTAAGGGAAAATACTGATTACATCTCTATTCTCTCTATATATATTTGTCTGTCTATCTACGTAGGCCTTTGATATTTGTAGTGATTAAGAAATACCTACAAGTAAATAAAAACTACTGCAGTATAATAGAAAACTTACCCTCTATGGTTAAATGGTATACTGTTTTTGAAATGAACTTCCCATCTTCATCAAACAGCTCTGCACTGTAATATCCTTCATCCTCTTGTTGTACCATGTCCAGCTTCAAAGTACCATTTGCAAAAATCTGAGCTGTCCTGGAATACATACTCGTCTGAAAACCTTTTAATCGTGCAATTTTGTCATCATTTTTCATCCACGTAATATCATATGACCTCTCACTGTTGTTCAAATGTAAATGCAAGAAAACAGTGCTTCCCAAGACAGCACAGACAGATGAAACATTACTGCAGTGTCCTGTACAGAAAACAGTAATGTAGATGTTATTGTTATTTATATATCATAAAATTGTATTATAAATTAATTAAATTATATTATCATTATAACTTATTTAAACACTGTTAAACACACAATTTAAACCACATAATAGGTTTGTGTCACAACATAAATTATGTTATGATAAGATAGCCTTGTTATTAAAATAAGTGCTCTTTATGCAGTGAAACATGTCTCAAGACTTGTATATCTCATACAATGAAGGGTTGGGGCAATATTGCTAATTGTGCATTACACAACAGCATTGTGTATAGACACCTCTTATTATCAGTGCACTAAAAGATCACTCACTCTCATGCAATGATAGCATTTCTTATTATTGATATTTCTCAAAAATAACATTTCTAATTTATTTTAATGAGCTTGTTTTATAAAGCATACATTTCAAGCCACATTTTTGCCCACTAAATAATCATAATATTGACTTTTGACGCGTGAGTGGCATTTATTTGATCATTTTCAAGTTAGTTTAAGGGTAATTTAAAAATGAATTATTGTTTTCCCTTTAAAGATGTTGTGTGTAAAGTGATTATTCTGTGTGAAACAAAACACCACATCAGATCTCACGAGAAATATTATCTAGGCTTTTGATATTTTTAGTGATTAAGAAATGCCTAAAAATAAATAAAAACTACTGCAGTATATAATAAAACTTACCCTCTATGGTTAAATGATATACTGCATTTGTAATGAACTTCCCATCTTCATCAAACAGCTCTGCACAGTAATATCCTTTGTCTTTTTGTTGTACCGTGTCCAGCTTCAAAGTACCGTTTGCAAAAATCTGAGCTGTCCTGGAATACATACTCGTCTGAGAACCTTTTAATCGTGCAATTTTGTCATCATTTTTCATCCACGTAATATCATATGACCTCTCACTGTTGTTCAAATGTAAATGCAAGAAAACAGTGCTTCCCAAGACAGCACAGACAGATGAAACATTACTGCAGTGTCCTGTACAGAAAACAGTAATGTAGATTATATTATTTTAAAAAATATATATCATAAAATCATAACATATTTATGTATGTTTTTATGTATTTATATTTTTTCTCTAATTATCTACACATCTTACCCCACAACTTCCAAGTGAAAAATTAATTCTAGAAATTTGAAGAATATTAATTAAAAATAAAAAGTAAAATTTTGTGGTTTTATATGTGTCCACCCACCTTGTAATAGCAATCCTAAATTAGCTCAGGTGTAACCATTCGCCTTCAAAATCACAGACTTGTGTTGTAGTGTTTGTATTTGTATTTGTTTGCAAAGACTCAAACCATTGTGCACCAAGATTTAAAAAGTAATACAAAAACAACTCTGGGACTAAGGCACAGATCAGTATCAAATATCCCATGGAGTGCAATCAAGATGATTGAAGTGAAGTTGTGTGGCACCACCAAGACCTTCTAGATCAGAGCGTCCCTTCAAACTGGATGACCGAGCATCGAACTGGATGAAGGAGACTGAACTGAGAGGCTACCAAGAGGCCAATGGCAATTTCAACCACAGTGTGTAAGTTTGTGTGTGTACAGAAATAGTAACAGATACCAGTTCTAAGGGAGTTTTGATGTTATTCTAAAACATAATTATTTGTGTAATGTATGTAGCAAAATGTAAATCCAACAATAGGTGTATGCACATTTTCTATTTGCCTTAATAGTTTATTATTATTATTTTATACCTGTACAGTTTAATGATGAAAATCAATTGAAAACAACATCCTGATTATCCTTTATCTTTAATGACTAAAAAGGCAAATTAGCTGACTCTTTAACACTGTATATAATAACATTAATATGAACTAATAATTATTATAATTGCTATAACAAAAATTTTTTTTAATGAATATCTGAATAATTTAAATACCGTAAAGGATTTTTGAGCCGTTCGATATTGCAAGTTTTACTTTGTGACTCATAATGTAACACAAAGTTGTAATTTCAAACATCGTTGTCAATATCTAAGATGCCCATTGTAATTAAAAACAGCTTACCTTGTAGGACAGGGCAGCACACCATGAGAAGATGCAAATACTCATACATTTCTAAATAAACTGAACACATGTAGTTTAGTGAATCTTCCAGTGCAGAATGGAAACTCTGAAACCAAACTTTCCAAACGTGTAGTGTGCTTATTAAAAATGCGTGCCTGTCACATGCATGAATGATGAGTAGAAAGCAGATTTGCGTAAACCTTCCGGATGCTTCCTACGTCTTATACCAGTTTATGGTCATGCTCTGAGCACTTTCAAAATAATACATATATCTATGGTGAGCTGGCACCTAGGAGGGAGAAGCAGAGTTAAAGTGAATTAAAAAAGTACTTTTAAGATAAAGTACATGAGATAATGTGATGCTTTCACATGCTGGCCACGTGGCAGGGGGCAGCCATGTACATCAGCGCTGGGTTTGGCATCGGAAGAAGGACGCTTCTGTTAAAAAGACCATTATACCTATGGTGAAATATGGTGGTGGATCTATGATGTTAAGAGTTTGTTTTGCATCTACTGGCCCTGGGGCTCTTAGTAAACTCAATGCAATCATGAACTCCAGCCAGTACCAAGACAATTTGGCCAAAAACCTGGTTCCCTCTGCCAGGAGGCTGAAACTTGGTCACAAGTGGATCTTTCAAGAAGACAATGATTTCAAGAAAACCTCGAAGTTAATCTAATATGAATAATTTAGGAAAGCACTGTGTATATATTTATATATATTGTAGCAGGTTGGGGGGCCTGTCACAAGAAAGGGCTGTATTTAGGTGGGGTCTGGTCTTGAAACACACAGTAGGGAGGCAGGCAGAGGGTACAAAACAGGCTTGCTGTTGTTTTATTGCTTCCCTCAATGGCAGGCACAGTGTCAAAAAGCAAAACAAAACCTAGTTCTGTCCAAAAAGGGAAAAACTAATTAAAATTCACTCAACAAATCACTTCCGTGACCAAATCAAAGACCATGGGATCACATATGATAACACACAAAACGTTACACAAAATTACAAACACATTGACTACAATACCGGTAAATAAGACAAAGGTGAGTCTCTCATTAGTATTGTTAGTCAGACATTAAATAACTAATGCAGGTTAGTATTTAAGTCAAATAACTTCTCGTTATATATATCAGTCTCATTTACGTTTGGGTGCCGAGAAAGAACCTATAATTTCTTGTTACCACAATTCTCTCTAATTGATTACTGTTCAATGATTAAGGATAGGCAGAGCCACCTATAATCTAGTGTCTATTAACATGTGGCAATTTCAGACTAAACAGTTAAACAGGAATGAGAAGATATTTCTCAGCGTTGACAGATTTTATTTTTTTAAATTGTAAAACAAAACAGTTTAATGGAGCACTCATTTATATTTAAGAAAATACTAAATGATATTACACATTATAAAGTTTATGACTCACAGAATAACATTACTAATTGATTTCTCAAATGTCATGAATAATAAACTCCAAACTGTTAAACGTATCTGAACTTCGTCACAGAGAGGCCTCTCTGTCTTCGGGCTCAAATAAAAACACACGGCATGAGGTCCGTGTGGTTTGGAACAAAGGCAGTCCGGCTTGGCTTTGTCCAATAACTTCCACTTCAGTCGATGCACCTGGAAGTTGGGGTTTCGCGAAAGTAGAGTCTTTTCCAAACAGATTTTCCACTGGTTTGAAGGCTCCAAGGTTGTGCACAGGATGTCTTCTTGGCAAGCAGGGTTTGCACTGTAGTTACTTGAAGACAGAGTCTTTGAGGAAAGCAGGGCCCTGTTCGTTTTGCAGTCGACTTAGTCAATTGTCCAGCTGTAAACTCCACTGATCAGATGGGTACAGGCGGGTATGCGCAGTTTCTAAAGTTCTTTACTTAATAAAGTTATTTAAAAGAATTCTTTGTACGGCTCAATCTCCTTCTCCCAGTTTAACTCTTCTGTTGCTGGCGATGTTAGCGGCTCCTCCTCCCTCAATGAACTCAGGGTCCCTCTCTACACACCTAACTAATCACAAACACAAGCATGAACACAACAAACAGCAACCACGTCCAATCCACAATCCAATTTGTAATCCAAGGTCAAGTCCAAGTTCATTATTGTTGTCTCTCTTTTTGCTCTCTCACTCTCTTCTCACTCGCTGTACCACACACCAGGCCCTATATGTGTATAATAGCTGAAAATGTATAATCATATTCCTGCTATTGTCTGTCAAAAACCAGGATACCAAAAGTCATCTTGATATTGTTAAGTGTGAAGCCATCCTGTTTTAAGAAACAAAACATCCACCAAGGCTATGATTATTGCTGGCCCTGGGTACAAAATGACTTAATATGTGTTTCTACATGAAATATGAGGAATTGATGGTTATTGCCAAGGATGGACTGTAACACAATCTCAGTAACAAAGTGACTATGCCACCCCAAGGAATTTGCCTGTGAAGTTGGGGGAACCTCACAACCACTCCTCACCGTGTAGATCCCAAATATCCTAGGACATAAACTATAGGTTTCAGTAAGAGAAAAGTATTTATTGATAGATCTTATTTTTGGTTCCTATAAAAGGTTAGCAAATGGGCAACTAATTAGTAAAACAGTTTTGCTAATATCCCCTTTAATAAAAGTGGGTGGATAGAACAGTATAACACTCCTAACCTAAAAATAAAGCAACTAGAAAGTTGTTCCCAGTAACAATTACACAAAAGTTTATTTTATTATTTTGGGGATTGTGAATAGGTAAGTGCTTATCGACCTCTTTCTCTTTATCTACCATAGAGCAGTGTGGAGTGCCCAACTCCACCGTATCCATTTCCCTAGCCCTCCTGTAGATGGTCAGGGGCCCTGTTCCCATCGTGCCCCATCTTCCACCTACCTGTCACAGAGTGAAGGGCCTGGCCTCTCTCTCCATCTTTCCACTGGGCACCCACCTTGTCACTGCGACCTCCACTGCTGCCGATTGCACAATCACCCTGCAATTTCTGCACACCATCCCCATTACCTCCAGTTGCACTCTATCATGTGTCTCTTCATTCCGTGTCTTTTCTAACACTTTAGCCCTGCACTATGGGGCTTGTCATGAAGTGGGGGGAAGAAGCAGGTGTGTAAAGGGGCTGTTGGCCGGAGGTAGGGTGTTGCCCGATTCGGCACAGGTGTGTCTCGTTTTTGTGTGCAGACCTGGTGTCAAGGGGGCCATAGTGCCCCTAAGATGATCCCATGCCCCCCTCTGCTGCTGGTGTTATTAAAATAAAAATAATAAAATGAGAAAATATTGCAGAGATGCATACATATCTTGATTGTCTAAACAACAGTATAAACCACAGAAATGTTAAATGTTTAATCATGCTTTAATCATATTTTAAAATAGGCAGAGTTTAGTGAATGCTTGGGAACATTGGGGAAAGCTACATTTTCAATGGTCTCTTAGCTATCTTTGAGGTTGTGAAATGTATGCGTTTAAATCGTTGGCTTAGTGAAGGAAACGGATATATACAAGTTAGACATCAAGAGGCACTCCAGCTAGCAGCAACAGATCAATGCCCAAAGCCAGTCTGTCTCCCAGTCCCATCTCTAGTTGTCTGGGATGCCAAAATGGCCACATGATCTAGGAGAGGATAACTTCCCTAATTTAGGGAAGCTTAGACTCATTTAAGAGCCATGCAGATGGGAGCAGTGGACTCTTCCTTTCAAGAGCATGAGGTTGGTGGAATCTTAAAAACAATACCACACTTCCCATGACATCCAGAATAAAATGTTTAGTAACAGAAGAAATTGAGGGCAAGGTCTGAGATTCGTTGTAAACAGTAAAAGTTGAAGGAACACACAACCCCACAGGTTGCAAAAACATTTAAATCATGGTTTGCTTTGTTGCAGAGGACATGGAAGTGAGAGAACAACTCCTTACCATAGCCACGCTATTGCAGGCGATGCCATAACTCTAACTGACACTATTTTGGCAGAGTTGACAAAGGCTGGATTCAGTGAGTCCAAAATATTGAGTCAGGTTTACAATAGGGCATCTCTAATGTCCGGGCGGCATGGAGGGATTCAGAAGATTTTGCAAGAGCAAGTGGGCAGAGAAGTGCCATATTTCCATTGTTTCAATCATCAGCTACACCTCTGTTGTTCACGTAATGGCATCCAAGGCAGAAGTCTTTGACATCTGTAACTTGCTCTATAAATTAATTCGAAGACCCATGATTGCTGCCATCTACAATCTCAAGCAGTTACTTGACCAGAGGTGGTCTCTGCTATTCTCAAGTCATTGTAAATCTACAGCTCTCAAGCTTATCGATACAATGTACACATGGAAGTTTCTGGCTTGATCCGAACAGTGTCGGAGACCAGCTCTAAATTAATCGCACACATGGTACACCACATACACCAGCTGCACAATTCTCTAAATAAAATGCTACAAGTTGAGGACATGGACTGTGCTGTTGGATTGGTTTACAGTGCCTCAGAGTGCATCGCCTAACTGCGATCCAAAACAGTATTCACTGAACTTCTGAGAAAGAGTGATCTTGGTGTACCACTGGCCTCCAAGAGATAAAGAATGTTGCGCTAGATGCTTGATAACTACCTGGTAGAAGACACAGTAGGCCAGCCACAAGGTGACGTGGGTGACCATTAAAGTGAGCTTCGCCGGTTGTACCACAGCACAGTAGATGCAGTGCTTTCCAAAATCTTGAAGCGCTTTGGCAACAGAATACTAAGTTGATTGAACCGCTCATCGATTTGGATACAGAGAAAGAGCATCATCTTGACATTGCACGTGTAAAGCATATAATGAACTTGAGGAACTGATATTGTTGAGTCAGAACTTGTTTTTGCTCATCAATTTCTGTCTAACCAAATGAATGAAAATGCGCAAGGAAAAATAGACATTGAAAGGACTTCTCAAGTCATTCTGCTCGGCTCTTCGGGGCTTGCTGAGTGTTACAATAGCACTGAAACACAGCTTGACTTCTGGAACCTCCACAGGAATGTTCTCAAGGACAGCAGAAGGAGCATGGTACATCAATGTACAGCCCAACTGGTACAACTGGCATTCGAAAAGGGAATTAACAAGAAAGTTTCATGACAATTCAACTCATCTCCAGCTTTTCCGAGTCTCCAAAGGTAGGTTAAGCTGCGTCGTTCATTGAATCGTTGGTGTAGACATAGCCTAGACATTGCTTGCTTCTTAAGTGATGTTGTTGTGTTGTAGCCTATAGCTTTACTCCCAATTTCTTAAATCAGAATATGAGAGAAGAGATTTAGTTTGGGGAAATGGCAAATTAATCTTGAAATCTATAACATATTGCCAATGTTGTGTGTTAGCTATAGCCTAATGTAGGTGATACGCTCAAGGCGAGCCAATGCTGTTGTTGTGTTGTTTACTATAGAAATGGAGATCCTGAATGTAATGGCAGTGGACACAGCTGTGTGGAGCACACGTCACTATACTGTGGTGTGTATCTGCCCCGCAGAATGGTCTGCCCCCCTTGGTTTTCATAAGCCCCCTCCAATTACTTGGTTCTGGCACTGGGCCTATTTGCGTGGGAGCTGAAATGAAAGAAACTCATGCAAATAATTAGGAAATTTAAAAAAATCTAAATCAACCACACCAAACAAAAGGTATATACCTCAGATAAATCTAACAAACCAATAAGTGAAAAACAAACAAGTGTCATTTGATAAGGTCTGGAATTTACCTTACATGACATTATTATATATACATTTTTCAAGGTGCAGCTCTAACTGTCCCAACACGGTGTCTGCATTGCCATGAATACCCCCAATGTATTCCCAGACTCGTACATGTGGTAAATGAGTTAATTCATATTTCAATTTGTATGTTTAAAATTATTGTTAAATCATGTACTGTAGAAAATGTACCATTTCCCCTGTCATTGAATGTGATACTCAGATCTGACCATTTCTCTCTTCATGTAAACAGGTATGGTATGTTTTACAGGTTGTGGTTATTATGGTTTCCCCTGCATCTGCTAAGTTTTACACTAAATGCTTTTTTTGTATGGGGGTGAATATTTCCATAGTAGTACAGTCCGAGATACATTTTTCTTGTCATGAAATAGTAAATGATTTTCTTTAAATCAGTAGTGTTGTTCTTCTCATGAACAAAATAATGTATGTAGTATACTACTATATATATATATATATATATATATATATAATTTTATGTAACTCGAAATTACAATAAGATTTGACCTTTAAAGTACTGATCTTTGATATAAGGAATTATTTTTTGACAGTATAGGAAAGTTAACAGCCTGCCTAACAGCTATAATTTATAACTTTTAAAGAAAAATACGTATTGCTGGTAGCTGGAAAGGTGCAATGGTAGTGTCGGGTAGTGGGAATGTCAGGTCATGTCAGTATGGAGACACCATAGACAGAGAACTTGAAGCTTTTCAGGATGAAACCAGTTAATTCACTGCTTTACTGGAAACCTATGCATCTGGATCAAGCAAGCTCATTTAAATGGTTAGTTTACAGAAAACACCTGAATTAAAAAACAACATACTGTGTTATATGTAATTTATAACACTTGTGTTAAAATTACAAACATACCGTTAGTTTAAAAAGTAGTACCACATCTTTTGTGACCACATTTCTTACATTGAAAAGCTGTCAGCATGAGTAAAAATAAACTCAAGGTCAAAGGTATTGACAGGAAATAGCCACTCATATCCTGTTTTTCAATTTCTTCAAACAATAAATACTATGTTAAAATTAATGAATTCACTCCATAGAGTTAATAAAAGTCTGGGGAGTAACTTTTTAATCTGGTGAATGAAACCATTTTTACAGAAGTACATTTAATAGAGCATCTAATTTTTCTTAAAAAAAAAAATGTACGTGAAGATAGCAAAGCATTAATAAGAGAAGAAATCTTAATACAACTGAAAGTACACCATTAAAACCACCATGGAAGTAGTTTAATTGATACAGGAACCTAATCAAATCCATTCATTATGAAAAAAATCCACAAAATGACTTTGCTATTTGGTGCAACACATAATTTTGATTAGCTCTAGGCCTACAACGTCTATAAGTAGTCTTAAAACCTTAATAAATAATAATCATTCAGGTTTTCCGATTACAAATAATGTAAATGTTTTGTAATCTGCTATATTCCTAATACCCAGTATTCAGTGTCTAGTAAAACATATCACTGTAAAATGAATAGAATTATGCTTAAGCAATACAAACAAGAAAACAAATAATCGATTTAACACAATTCAACATTAATGTCTATGTGCATGCTATTACAGTGGTATTAATGTATTCCAAAATGACCATCTCTTTGTAATATATAATTATATGGGTTACATGAGTCAATGTAAATAGCTGCTTATTTAACTTGTTTATTAAATTTATAAGTGACGAATACTTTCTCTACACTATTAAAGAAAGGTTTTTGTAAATATAGTTGTGTTTATGAGTCTACAAGCATGAGCTGTGTTGATGTTCAGGCAGACAAACTCATGCAATTTATCAGTTTTTAGATAAAATGTTACATTGCATTATGCTTACCCTTTTCATCTATTAAACTGAAGTCTAGACCAAATTGAAAACATGACCTACACATAAATCACAACTCACATAGGTGGACCCTAACACTGTTTTATTTGTAAGTAGTAGAAGGTGGTTTCTGACAATAAAGGAATGCATGATTGGGTACAGGTTAGTACACCAATCAGCCATAACATTATGACCACCTGCCTAATGTCATGCAAGTCCCTTTTTGCCGCCAAAACAGCCCTGACCCGTCGAGGCATGGACTCCACTAGACCTGAAGGTGTGCTGTGGTATCTGGCACCAAGACGTTAGCAGCAGATCCTTTAAGTCCTGTAAGCTGCGAGGTGGGGCCTCCATGGATCGGACTTGTTTGGCCAGCACATCCCACAGATGCTCGATTGGATTGAGATCTGGGGAATTTGGAGGCCAAGTCAACACCTTGAACTCGTGATTCATCAGACCAGGCCACCTTCTTCCATTGCTCCGTGGTCCAGTTCTGATGCTCACGTGCCCATTGTAGGCGCTTTTGGCAGTGGACAGGGGTCAGCATGGGCACCCTGACTGGTCTGCGGCTACGCAGCCCCATACGCAACAAACTGCGATGCACTGTGTGTTCTGACACCTTTCTATCAGAACCAGCATTCACTTTTTCAGCAATTTGAGCTACAGTAGCTCGTCTGTTGGATCGGACCACACGGGCCAGCCTTCGCTCCCCACGTGCATCAATGAGCCTTGGCTGCCCATGACCCTGTCGCCGGTTCACCGCTTTTCCTTCCTTGGACCACTTTTGATAGGTACTGACCACTGCAGACCGGGAACACCCCACAAGAGCTGCAGTTTTGGAGATGCTCTGACCCAGTCGTCTAGCCATCACAATTTGGCCCTTGTCAAAGTCGCTCAGATCCTTATGCTTGCCCATTTTTCCTGCTTCTAATACATCAACTTTGAGGACAAAATGTTCACTTGCTGCCTAATATACCCCACCCACTGACAGGTGCCATGATAACGAGATTATCAGTGTTATTCACTTCACCTGTCAGTGGTCATAATGTTATGGCTGATCGGTGTATCTTAAAATCCGTTTGTAGGTGAAAGTTTTGATTTCATTCAGGCTTTAGTTCTGTTTTGTTGTATTTGTTAAGATAAAAATCTGACTTCAAATAAAAACTAAGGGAAGGTTGTGGCTAAGCTTCATTAACCAACTTACTGGAATTTGCAAATAACTTTGAATGAATATAGCCCTAAACCAAACCAACTAAACCAAACTGATTTGTAATGGCCGTCATGAAAGAGTCCTAAGAACTGCTAAATCATAAATCAGCTGCTGAGAAAATAAGAGTAATCCAGAAACAAGAGCCCTCTTGTGGCTTTAGCTTCCACTGCAGTAAAAGACAAAGCGTAAATAAAATAAATTTGAAATAATCTTGCTGTTTTTTTGTAATAATTGTTGTATAATTAATTTAGTATTGAGGTGCTGAGAGAGGGAGAGAGAGAGAGGTCAACATATAATGAAAACCAAGTAGGTTCAAGTTTATATTGTATTGTGACAATTAAACACCATACATTTAAATGTTTTTGTTTTTTTTCTGAAGGAATGGGCTAATGAGATTAAACACATAGAGACTGCAATTAAATTAAATTAGATATCTTTGCCTCTCCATAAATATTATATTTTAGATTGCTGGTGCGTCAATACTTAAAATCCTCATGTCACATGATATAAAGAGTTGGCAAGCCTCTTGTTTACTCACGGCTTTCTATACAATATATTAAGATATTCTATTTGGTCCATTTCATTTTAATGCAGCTTAAGCTTTTTCTTTTCCTCCACTGATGAATTCATGCCAATATTAGATGGCAAATGTAAAAAGAAAGTAAAACCATTTACACATCACTTCACAATAAAATGCATAGAAATAAGGCGGGAGTCAATTAAGATTATATTGCACTTGTTAGGTTTTGTTAAATGTTTGTTTGTGTGGGATACAGAGAACTCCTCAGAGATGCAGAAGAAAAGTGTGAACAAAAACATTTGAATTCTACTGACAACACATTCAGTAACAATGCAGTTCCTTCTTCAAGCTTTTAAAAATATCAAGGAGGTCAGTAATGAATGTAATGGTGTGTTCAGTTCCTGCAGCTAAAATTCAAAATGTGGAACTTAATTTAAATGACAGGTTGTGAAAGGAAAAGTATACTTTGGTTTAAACACCTGTGAAAACAATACAGAGGATATAAGATGTTCACAAGAACATTTTGAAGGGAAGTGTTACAAACCTAAAAGTACAAAATATTGTACTCAGGCATACATTAAGAATATCGATGAATATGTAGAAAATAAGTTCTGATTGAACTGTTCTGTTATTTATTTTTGCAGTAAAAGTTGGCCTTCCTCTGATCCAATGAAGAGAATTACCAGATGAACCACCATTTGTGTATTAATAACTACTTATTGCCATTTCCTTTCTGCCCAGTATCTGGTGTAACAGGTGTGATTAAAACATTTAATTGAGTAACTAATTGATCATCCAATAAAAGGGGTTGTCTTCTTTTTCTCAGATTCTCACATGGATTACACACCCGAAACACAGCAGACAACCTGAAAATAAAGTTGTCTATATAATAATAATAAATACATACATACAATAAAATAGTAATACTAATAAATAAATACATACAAATAAATACAGTACAATAATAATAATAATAATAATAATAATAATAATAATAATAATAATTATTATTATTATTATTCATTTTTAATTCCCAAAAAAGTCTCCTCAGTTGTAATTTGTATGGAAAATAATATTGGATAATTTAAAAATAAAAAGAATATGTAAAGTAAGTCCCTACCTTTCATTGATCAGCTGTGGCACTGGAGGGTGAGAACTGCATTTTGTTTCTCCTCCTAAAGGGACAGTATCTAAACAGAGACAAAAGGCATTAAGTGAACTGCTGAAATAATGACTGCTTGCTGTGTACAACAGTGTCTGACAGATTACACACTGACAGATGGCCCACATTTAATCTACATTGTGACCCACCCACCAGACACACATAACAGGTATCTGTTGTGATATCAGGAGATGCCTTTTGCAAATATATTAGAGTAGCAACAACAGAAGCAAACAAACACAAACTATTAGCATATAGTATATACACAGCTGCCAAGTCTCGCGTTTTACATATTGACCTGAGAGGCAACACAGTTCGATTGTGTTGCAGATTTTAAATTGGGAAGGTCATTTGCCTTTCGCACAGTATGTACACGAGACATCAAAGTAGCGGCATCCAGAATATATTGTGTGAAAATGCACCTCATAATCAAATTTTATGTAGAAAATGAGATAAACAGCCAAGACCATCACTGTATTCATGCAGAAACAGGTATGGGCGACTACTGTCACAAACGCTGAAATGTCGTTCAAGTTCAATAACTGTCACTGACCACAATATCCCAGCAGCAATTGGGGAATAATTGTCTCTTGTGCACAAAATGTTTCCTGATAGAAAAATTCCGGAACAGAATTATTTTGTCACAAGTTTGAATCGTATCGTAGAGAGGTGCCAATCAGAGCACTTCTCTCTTATGGCTGACAAATCAAATGACCATCAAGACGACAAAAGACTTGTCATTCTTTCTCAAGTGTTTGTGGATGATGGAGCAGCCAGTGGCTTTCTGGACATGCCAGTGTTCAATGTTGGTACTAGCAATGCCATTGTTGCCATGTTGGACAAAGCACTGAGCAGATTGTTAGATACACTTAAGTGATTATAGACATCCCAGCAGTGAAAATATACAATTAGGTTTAGCTACTTCTGTCAGTCTTAGCTATTTTCATGCAAATCATTTACTTGAAATGTAAGTTATAGTACGTAGTAAGTCAGGTATGTTTATCAAGGCATAGTTTGGTTTTGTAAATAATCTTATTCCATTGGAAATGTTTTACAGTGATTTAGACATTCCCTGGGACGATTATGTTGCTAGTGACAACTTCAATATCATGATTGGGTAAATACATTTGTTCCTCCCCCACAATCATGAAAAACAGCCAAATGTGTTCTTCACTGGTTGCATACGCCATCTGGCCAATCTGTGTGTTGCAGAAGGAATCTAACGGTTATCAGTGTGTGTGGATGATTTTCTCATTTTCTCATTGACATTGTTTGGCACTTTAAGTATGGCTGAGAACGTATTGGTATGTAAATCAATACATCCCATAATGACTTAAGAACTGTATTTTAATCTGATAATGTTAAAGACGTCAAAGCAGGCTGCACATGGATACAATACATTTTGTGTCATGTATTGCAGATCTTTGGTGCATTATTAATGAGAGTTTACATATTGAATTGTAGGCTGTGTTTGTTACTATTTGAGATTTAGCGGTTTTCGTTAATCGTTTTTTCCAAGGAAATCTCTAAGGTGCTCTTCATGCAGGGCTGACAGATATGTTAGAGGAAGTGATTCAACACTTAGAGATAGTCAGTCTTGATTTTCCTGTATAGAACAAATTATGCAAATGTCACAATCTTGTCACAAGGGATGACTGCCACCTGGACAGAACACACACTTGAGGCAGGGTCTTGAGGCTGGGTTTCACCTCATTCAATGATTATAAAAATACTAAGATTAAGATTATTCAGACTTACTTTGCTGGCCTGATATTCAGAGAGAGTTGCACAAGTAGGGCGATTACAAGAAAAACCCACAGGATACATAAATAAATCATCAGACAGACCGCAGTTCTGCTTAGTTGACCTTCGTGTTCGAGAAGAAAATTAGGAAGGTAGAAAACATGAATAGACCACATGAGTACTTTGAAAGAGCTATGACTATTCTAAGAAGCATCAATCTCTTACCTCTTTTTGTCTCAGAACAACAGGTCATAAGGTCATATTCACGTGAAATTAAACATTTTGAACATTGTTTTTCCTTCAGACAATAATTTAATAGACTGTACAGAGATATAGTGTCCCAAATGCTTGTAGAATTTCTGTTATAACTCTATTTAAGTGTTTCCATTCTCAACATTACTCTGTTTTTCCATAAGGCCCTTAACCTAATATAAAAAAATATATTATCACTGTTGTCACATTTGGGTCCAAGACCATACTGGATCATATTCAGAGTGAAAGATGATCAAGACCAGCCAATATGATGCATAGCAATTAATTTAATTTAGCTGTGTTGATATATATTTATTATTATTATTTTAATTGTAATTAATTGTATTTATTTCAAATTCGCATCAAGTATAAACTCATATAATGTACCTTCTTTTGCCAAGCAGATGTAATCAACATTCCCATTAGACATGCACACTGTGTTGGGTAGAGGTCTGTATTCTGAAAATAACATTATTATTATTATTATTATTATTATTATTATTATTATTATTATTATTAATAATAATAATAATAATAATAATAATAATAATAATAATAATAAAACAATATTGCAGTGAAGATGTATGCAGAGTTCATTAACATATTAACACATTAACTAGACAAAATTATGTTACGTTTTTTTGAAGCTGCTAAAAGCTGTATTTTAAGATCAATTGATAGATTATCCACGTAAAAAATATCAATGGTAAATATGTATTTTTCTATTAATAAAATAATTAGATTAAAAATGATAATAATAATAATAATAATAATAATAATAATAATAATAATAATAATAATAATAATAATAATTACCATTAAGAAGTAACTCTGTCAAATTAAAAAATATAATTTCTTTTTTTATATTTAAAAATTCCACAGTGTAATTTCCAGCATCCTCTTCCCGTGCTCTCTCCAGTGTAAGTGAGCCGCTAGTGAAGATCTTAGTCCTATTTTCATCACTTTTGCAAGCATGATTTTCAAAGTGTGTGCATTGAGCTATAAGGACACCTCCCCTTTTCCATTTAATTTCAGACACGTTGGGTGTAAAGTTATTTTCCGTGAAAAGAGAAACAGAGCCGCCCAAATATCCATACATGGGAATGTTTTCTGTAGAAAGGAAGCATAAAGCAGATTGATTAATTGCTCGTTAAGGGGCCTTTAACACTGAAAACAATATATGGGCATTGTCATTAATTAAAGTTTTGAAACCAGCATTAACCACAATAACAACAAAAATAATAACAATAAGATGTTGATAATGAAGAACATGACAAAGGAAAAACACACTTACTTTTTATAAGCATCTGATACACAATTTTGTGCCGAGTGCCATTCTTATAAAAGAACTGCACAGTGTAGTTTCCTGAATCATTTTCTTGGGTTCTGTCCATTCTGAGACTCCCATTGGTGAAGATCTCTGTCCTGTTGTTATATCCTTCATAGTAGTGAGGGCTGTAACTCCTTAGCTGTGCAACAGGAACGACCTCCTTCCTCCATGTAATATCATATATCTTTTCACTGTTGCCATTCTGACATGACAGTAATACAGAACTGCCAGCAGCTCCGAAAACTGCTGGGCGTTTTTCATAGTCTGTAAGAAAATATATTCACCAAGAGTCCGTAACACAAGACAAAGCATTACAGGTTTCAAGTGAACTTTTTAGGAATGTAAAACTACTCATGTTATGTACATATTATTTTGAAATACAAACCAGCTGTACATCCATGCAGTTACTTCAAATTGTATTCATACCCCTGACAAACTGCATACAAAAGCTGATTTTTCAAGCTGAGTTCTGATGCTGAGTCGCAAACCTGACCCCAACCTTAACCTGAACCCCAACTCTGGTATAGCTGATGTGTGTGACGTATTAATGTATTAATCCTTTAGCATTCATGCATTAATTCATGAGGAATACAGTGAGGGAAAAAAGTATTTGATCCCCTGCTGATTTTGTACGTTTGCCCACTGACAAAGAAATGATCAGTCTATAATTTTAATGGTAGGTGTATTTTAACAGTGAGAGACAGAATAACAGCAAAAAAATCCAGAAAAACGCATTTCAAAAAAGTTATAAATTGATTTGCATGTTAATGAGGGAAATAAGTATTTGATCCCCTATCAATCAGCAAGATTTCTGGCTCCCAGGTGTCTTTTATACAGGTAACGAGCTGAGATTAGGAGGGCTCTCTTAAAGGGACTGCTCCTAATCTCAGCTCGTTACCTGTATAAAAGACACCTGTCCACAGAAGCAATCAATCAATCAGATTCCAAACTCTCCAGCATGGCCAAGACCAAAGAGCTGTCCAAGGATGTCAGGGACATGATTGTAGACCTACACAAGGCTGGAATGGGCTACAAGACCATCGCCAAGCAGCTTGGTGAGAAGGTGACAACAGTTGGTGCGATTATTCGCAAATGGAAGAAACACAAAATAACTGTCAGTCTCCCTCGGTCTGGGGCTCCATGCAAGATCTCACCTCGTGGAGTTTCAATGATCATGAGAACGGTGAGGAATCAGCCCAGAACTACACGGGAGGATCTTGTTAATGATCTCAAGGCACCTGGGACCATAGTCACCAAGAAACAATTGGCAACACACTACGCCATGAAGGACTGAAATCCTGCAGTGCCCGCAAGATCCCCCTGCTCAAGAAAGCACATGTACAGGCCCGTCTGAAGTTTGCCAATGAACATCTGAATGATTCAGAGGAGAACTGGGTGAAAGTGTTGTGGTCAGATGAGACCAAAATCGAGCTCTTTGGCATCAACTCAACTCGCCGTGTTTGGAGGAGGAGGAATGACCCCAAGAACACCATCCCCACCGTCAAACATGGAGGTGGAAACATTACGCTTTGGGGGTGTTTTTCTGCTAAGGGGACAGGACAACTGCACCGCATCAAAGGGACGATGGACGGGGCCATGTACCGTCAAATCTTGGGTGAGAACCTCCTTCCCTCAGCCACGGCATTGAAAATGGGTCGTGGATGGGTATTCCAGCATGACAATGACCCAAAACACACAGCCAAGGCAACAAAGGAGTGGCTCAAGAAGAAGCACATTAAGGTCCTGGAGTGGCCTAGCCAGTCTCCAGACCTTAATCCCATAGAAAATCTGTGGAGGGAGCTGAAGGTTCGAGTTGCCAAACGTCAGCCTCGCAACCTTAATGACTTGGAGAGGATCTGCAAAGAGGAGTGGGACAAAATCCCTCCTGAGATGTGTGCAAACCTGGTGGCCAACTACAAGAAACGTCTGACCTCTGTGATTGCCAACAAGGGTTCTGCCACCAAGTACTAAGTCGAAGGGGTCAAATACTTATTTCCCTCATTAACATGCAAATCAATTTATAACTTTTTTGTTATCTTTTTGTCTGGATTTTTTTGTTGTTATTCTGTCTCTCACTGTTAAAATACACCTACCATTAAAATTATAGACTGATCATTTCTTTGTCAGTGGGCAAACGTACAAAATCAGCAGGGGATCAAATACTTTTTTCCCCCCACTAAAATGTGACCCTTTGATTAGACCACAAAATGTCATCCCAGTGAAGATATCTCTAAATTGTAATTTGGCTTGCCAGACTCAAGCCACTTTTCTGATCATACAAGTGGAGGGGGAAAGAAATACATCTGTAGGGTGCAATGGGACCCACTAGCCTTAAAATATGTATGATGGAATTATGTTTGTGACCAGGCTTGTGGAGGTCAATAACCTTTTGCTTGAGACCTTTAGACTATTCTCAGGCTCTCCCCATAATGACAAATCTTATGACTGGATCGACGAACTGTAAAATTGTATAGAATGTCATAAGGTATACACAAGTAAGCACTTACTGGTAAGACAACTTACTGATAGCAAATAGTTGTACAATTCCATGGCGTACGTTGGTTCCCTCCCTGTAAGATACTTCCCAAGAATAACTTCCTGCATCAAGCTTTTGCATGTTTTCCAGCAACAGAGACCCATTTGGGAAAATACGAAATCCAGTTTTTTGGAAAATTGAATGGTTGTCTTTAAGCTCGGCCACAAGGTCTCTCCCGTTCTTCCATGTAATGTTGGAAGAAAAGGAGAGGTTAACTTTCCCCAGATGGAGAAGCACTGAACTCCCAACTGTCCCATCCACACTGTCAAGACTGCTTTCTTCTGTGAGAAGGAGAAAATTATATATATATTCAAGAATGTTAATTTTCACAAATAACAAATGTATTATTCAATATGGAATGTTCAACAGTTTATAGGTTGTTGTTTTTTATTTAACTATTAACATTATTTATATTGTTTTTTATTTTATTATAAAATATAAATAATCTTTTAATTATGTAATACAATGTACTTCTGTCCAAAACCTTTGGCACTGTTTGTTCTGTAGTGCTTAACCCACTGTATATTAATATACAGTTCTGATACCAATAATAACACTGTGTATGTTTATTGATAAGTATAAATATATTTTATTCAAAGTTAGTTAATAATTATTATTTTTACTTTTGTCAAATAAAACACCACTAACTCACCCAGTAAGACTAAATCATACCCCTCAATAAAGCCAATTCCATCTCTCTGTTCTACAGTATATTTTCCTGCATCCTTTTCCTCTGTCCTGTCGAGCCTGAGAGTCCCATCAGGAAAGATCATGGCTCTGCTACTCAATTCTCCATGAGAGCTGGTAGCCACCACAGATCCATTCTTCTTCCAAACAACATCAGGACTGTGTGTGAGCTCGCTCTTTTTCATGAAAAGGAACACCGAGCTGCCCAGAACGCCATACATTCGTGGAACTACAACAAAATGTAATGATACCTTAATTGATAAATAAGACAAGCAATCAACAGTGACACAAACACAAAAGGTAGTTCAAGTAGGGATTTACAATTAAGAGCAATATATAAAAAAGAGGAACATTGTTTATGTTACCAGAAATCAAACATATATACATACATACTTACATGCATGTGTGTGAAATTCAAACGAATGACAATAGAGATCAGAATCTATTGCTTTTCACTATAATTTACATTACATGACACTCATCCTGTAGCAAATATCAATAATTGGTATAAAAGTAAGAATACAAAACCATAGCAATATCTTGTCCAAGATAGTCCGCATTAAACATAATATCTACATACAAGAGCATCTATCTGTAACCTTCAGTTAAGTACCTATGCTATTGGATGCTTATACCACACAAGAGAAATTGTCTATTTCCTCGATGCTGACTTACCAGTAACAAATACACAAAACATTTGTTTTCCAATAAATTTGCCATCTTGATCATAAAACTCCATTTTGTAATTTCCCGCATCCTGTTCCATTACTCTATCAAATCTCAAAGTCTTGTTTTTGTATGAATGGAATCGAGATCCATTGCCAACAGTATTCATAATTTCAGGATATTTATACTTAGCCATTCTTTCATTATCTTTCGATACTGTCATGTCTTTAATTTTCATAAGGTCATCTCTGTTTGGGTGTAGAAAAATCGAGTTTCCAAACTCAACTTCTATACCTTCTTCACTCCCTGTTTCAAAAGGCAGAGTATGTTAAATACAATTGCATACCAAACAATACAGTGTTTATAGCAAAGCATAAATGCATATTCTGCAGTATTTCACAACAATGTTTCCCAGATGATTAGCTACTGTTTTATTGTAAAAACTAAAATCAAAATCAAAATCAAATAAGCAGTATCTTACCATACAAAAAAGTAGGAAGGATTAAACAAAACAAAATGTTGAAGTTCATGTTCAAAGAAAACTTTCCTGTTGAGTAAAATACAATAAACTGAGAATATAAAAAGAGTTGCTTTGCAGATTTCTGTAAGATTATGGGGCATACAACTAGAAGATTAGACAACTCTGTTTAGCATGGCTATAGTTAGGTTTAAACAATATTGTGGTTTGCCCATTGTGCATGAAGTGTCTGCATAGCCTAATCTGCATAGCCTAAGCCTTAGTGCATAAAAGCCACAATACTAAAATACCTTTGATAGGTGGAAAGAGTCTACTTGATTAGGGGCTATAATTTTTAACAAGCATTTAACATTTACATATCACCCTCAACTTAAATACATAGTTGCAATTATTTATTTATTTATTTGTATATTGAGATGAGATTTGAGACTACAAGGAAGGTTTATTTATGAATGTCATTATTTATTTATTGTACTCATTATAATCCAATTTTGAATAAATTACATTTGTTTTTATGTTTATAGTAGGGAAGGGAAAGAATTATATGTTTACTATAGTCATTTATATAGTTTTTGTCTTCCGAATAGACCTCAATAAACATAAAGAGTCAATTGCAACAAACCTGCAGAGTTAGTACGGAGCTCTGTACTAAGTTGCGCACTGAGTACTATCTCGGGATCATCCCCAGCTACATACTAACTTAGTTCCCATTGCAACGAAAAAAGAGGTGGAGCAAAGTTGGAGTCTTTTATACTTCTGCGAAGTGAGCATTTGCAGATGTTTATAACTCATTACAAATATGTTTTCAATGTCAAAAACAGAAACTTAAATGTATTTTATATGTGAAAAAAAGTGGGGGATGAATTGTTCTGTTACCAAAGCTGCCAATACATTTAGTGATTTTTCACATTTTGTTCCATTTAGGTACAATCCATAGTTAGTCCGTAACTGGAGTCGGACTAAATTAGTCCTGTACTTAGTCTCCTCTAGAGGGCAGCAGCAGTGATTTTGGGGTTCGTTGCAGTGGAGACTTTTTTCAGTCCGCAGCTGGGGACGACCTTCAGCCACTAAATCTGTTGCAATTGGTTTTTAACTTGTGTACTAGTTTAGTACCACGGGATTATCTCCAGTTAGTGCTCTGCTTTCAGTTAATTGCAACTGACCCAATGAGACAAGAGGACAATTAATACAAAGAATATTTTACAATTATCTGGGGCAAATTGTATATATATATTATGTGTCATTTAGCAGACGCTCTTATATAGTTGGTAAGATAAGCATAATACATATAGACATGCTCCCACCAACAATATTTAAAAACTAATACAATATCTATGTCCCAGAAATTCAGTCTTCAACTCTCTGCGGAAGATAATAAATAATGCACTTCAAAATGTAATGGAAGTAAGAAAGCAAATGGTTGTATTGTGGGTGATCTACCTTACAGATGTATAACTCAGCCTGGTTTTAACAGATTGCATTTCTTCTGCATGTATTTTTAAATCAAGTAATTCATCCAGGAAACACTAATGAGAAACTTAAGATAATATTCAAATAAAGTGTGTTTCATTAAATCCCAGGTTACGTATGTTAAATCATTAAGAAAATCCTAAATTAAACAAACAACAGCTAAAACAACAAAACCATCTAAATGATTAATAGCCTAAATCAACATTCACATTCCTAAACATGCTAGTAATCATCCTCATCAGTAAAGCCAATGTTGAGTTCATATAAACTTTGACCCATTGTTTTGCATTTGTATCGTATCAGTGATACGGGTATTATGTATGTAACAAATATAATGCTACCCACTAGGTGGCAGTATAATCTAATATAAACCAATACTGATGAAAAATACTCACGTTTTAGTTTGACATACGTGTATATATAATGGGTCATATAATGAAACAAGTGGTTCGAAAAAGCTAAATAAAATCAATAAAAGCTGCTGCTGATATATATATGATTTAATGTGACCAAAAGAAAAATAACATTTGATTGTAAAATCTCACAACTGTAGTTTTAAAAGGTATAAAGGAGTACTGAACTATTAAACTTCCTCTTCCTGACACTGATACCAGTAAACTGTCACTGACACGTCAATCACATAAAGTGATATAAGCTTCCCCTAACATTGTCTATAAGCCTCACTACTTAGCGGGCATTACTTTGACAGCCATGGGATTCACAGATCATTATAGACATCTTTCATGACACGTTTATTACAGAATTTAGATGCACATCAGTGGAAAACAACATCCTATCGACTGAATTAAGCAATTCTAAAATGCATATTGTCGTTTTAACATATGTAACGTTAACAAAATAAAGAAAATGATGTTTGGGCCTACAAAATAGCCATTAAGTTGAATCTGAAACATCACTCTTATAAATATCCTGGGGTCTTACAGCTTTAAACCAACTTTGTCTGCAGACAAAGGGAGTCAGGCAAAGGTCAGAGATACAAAGCATACTTAGTATCACATGCAAATTGTGTCAAGGTAAGACCAAGCAAAGGGGCATAGGGCAATAAAATGTAATCTTTATAGCCCATCATATTTAAACTTTCCATAAACTATACCTTTACAACCTGGCTCCGGTTAATGATTCAACAGGCAGGTGACAGGAATCCAGAGATATTTTAAAGAGAGTTTTAAAAAAGAAAAAAAAATCTCTTTCTTTCTCATGGGAAGATATTCATGCAACACAAACCAAAACTGTGGCATAGATTTCATTTCTGGTTTTCTTTCTTCCACGTTCTTATTTTCTCAAGCTCTAATGTTCATTCTAAGGAAGAATGGGTCATGAAAGCAACTGGTTCTATATGTTTACATGTAGTTAAGCATGTAGTTAATTTAGTTAAGCACAGGACTTCACTGATACACATCAAGGTTTTTATCATTTTAGACATTTCCTATCACCTTACAATAGATGTGTTCGCTTCTGAGTTATGTCTTTCAATTTGTCATGGAATCGCATGATACATTTCGTATGAAGAGAACATTTCTGTCATAACATTAACCATGTGTCATCATGTAACTATAGTTCTGATGATAAAAACAAAGCAAAGTATTTCTGGACAAAACTAAATTGCTTATGAATTTAAAGAATTCATGCTCGGATCAAGGACCATCGCAGTTCAATGACCTTGTTGTAAAGATAGGAAAGCAGACAAAATCTGAACTTAGACTGGATATTTTCTTGGTTGTACACAGTTTTAATGTCAAAGGGCAATATATAAATTATTGAAAAATAGAATTCCATTCCCAGTGGAGCGCTGGGAATGGAATTATATTTTTCAATAATTTATATATTGCCCTTTGACATTAAAACTGTGTACAACCAGGAAAACATTCAGGAAAAACACATGCTATTTGTGTTTTAACGTTACTATGCGACAAAACATCACAGTGTAACATTTCCGTGCATTCCTCTTCACATCTCTGGGGAATGAACAGCATAACCAGAGTTACATTAGAAGTTAGATGTCTTATGAATTAATGTTAGCCTTGAAAAAAATGAAATTTCTAACATTTCTCTAGGTTTATAAAATATAAATAAATATATTTCTGGGAAACAAAGACTCTATGCCATCATTATATTTCACACCTCTAACTCAATAGGTTTCTAGTTACTGTGGTAGATTTCCTCTTGCAAACTGGGCTGTTTTAACATATTTAACATATTTTATTTTAGACAGATATGTTATTGATCTCTACAATATTGTTGTTGTGTATGTTTTTTCCATTGAATAAAATTTTTGTTGTGTTGCATTTTCTTGGCAATATAAACATTTAATGATCTTGTACCAACATGCATATTACTGATTTTGTATCTGACAATACTTAATGTTGTTAACAATAATAATGTTGGTTTATTATATTAGCAAACAATGAGAAAATTAAATGATCAAAAGAAAATATAATTTCATATTCTGTTATCACACACAAAATAAAAACTGTCATGCTTATAGTACAGGTTGACATTGACACCTCTAGTTTTTTTTTTTTTTTTTTAATAACAAAAAGTAATTGTGAACAATTGCTGGGAAAAGTGCAAGGTTTATTTAACCGAATAAATAAATCAAAGAAGACATACATTTAAATGAATGAATGAAAAATAAGAAAACAAACAAAATAATAAATAAATAAAGGTTTCACTTTATCAACAATCCATAACTTATAAAAAATCTGTATTACAACCATACTTTGAATATAAATCATATTTGCAAATTGTTAAAAAAATATATTGAACATTTCAAGTTTCAACAGTAAAATTATAAATTGTGCAAACACACAAATGCATAAAATCATGATAAAATATGCATTATTTTAAATGATAATCTAGCAACAAGTTAATAACATTTATTTTGAATTTATAAATGGTAACAATGACTAAACCATTTTACTCAAATTTAGGCCAAGACCTAATCACAATGTTGGCTCATTCTCCAATCAGAAAACACAATACTTGTTGGAATGTATGTATTATACAGAAGGATAAATCAAACAGAAATGCCACATACACAACTGTAATATACTTTGTTGCTAAACAGGTCAACTTTAATTCTGGTCAGGGTTTAAGTCCACACATGATCTTTCTTTAAATCATAGACATTATAAACGTGCAGTCTAAGGTGAAATGGATGTGAAGACAGTAAACATTTACATGATGGATTCCTCCTCCATGTCAATCTCTCTGTCCACTTCCATTGCCGTGTTCTCGTAGCTTGTGATTCCCCCGTACTTTCTCATGTGGACCATCAAGGGTCTTGGAGATTGGCATCCTTGGAGCTTGTTCACATAGATGCCCGTCTGATTTTCCTCTAGGGCCGGTCCCCAGTCTAAGGATGGCCGGATGGCTTGCCTAAATCTCTGTTAAGAATTGAATTTCTGGTGATGGGACTTCCATGAGTTCATACTAAATTCAGTCTTTAAAAAATAACTCAATAACATGTTACATTAACAGTAAACATTTTAACCTTAATTAGCATGTGATGCTAAGTATGCTTTGTATCTTTAACCGAATGTGTGATCTTTAAAGAGAATTACTTCGCTACTTCGATTCGGCTTAGGATTTGACTTGGCCGAGGATTAGGGTTATATTTCCCAGTAAGTTTCCCTTAGGGTGCATTTACTAAAAGGAAAAAAAACGTTTTGCAGTTGGTATTGCTTCAGTTTTTTTAGTGTCAATATTAAACATATTTTTCATGTGGGTGTTTCCGTAAAATATACACCGTCTTGTCATTAGATTTTTACAGCCTGTACGCCCGTCAATATTGAATTTAATTGTAAGTAAAAGGAGTAGCTACATACACTTGACAAATAATTGAAGTAATTTTTTAAAGATAAGAAAGGTTAAAATACTTGGTTGAAAGGTTTTTCGCTTTAATCAGCAAGTGATACATTCACAGCCATTTAATAATCACTAGTATTTGTTGACCCATTACTGTCTGGCAAAGGCAATTAGCTTGAGGTCAACTTTAAAGATTTTTAAATTTTCTAAGGGGATGGCTGATTATAAGCCTTGTAAAGGGATTTATTCAGGGGGTCCTGCATCCAGGAACAGCAGGTGTTATTTATACATTATTTACAAGAGCATATTATACTCATGCAACTGTTGAATAGTGGGTCATAAATGGGCAATAACTCAATGTTAATTGCTTCTAACCCAGTATATGTTCTGTACAAGCATGCTAAACATGAAATATTTATTGTATGACTTTCCTTAAAGATTTCCTTTGATACAGATAAGAGAACAGAATGCATCATATTAAGATGTTATGAAATATGTTTTATACAGAAATGCAAATGTAATGGAGGGGGTATTATTTGGGCTGACCTTTTACCAGAGTCCCCAGATTTCACATTTTTTTCCAAACCAATAAATTAGTAAAATCCGATCTCTCTTTTGTTTCAGTTCATTAAATTGTTTTTGCTGACACCTTGCTGATATGAATGAATCAGAACTGCATCTGCCCCTAGCATTGTATTTCCTTCTTATTTGCAATAGGATCAAAATGAGGAGAACACAGCCTGTTTCCATTTATTTTTAGTGAGTGTAAGTGAGTTATGGTATAGTGGAAATACTTGTATAATTAAAATCTAAAGTCACTAACAGGGTAACTTCAAGCACTGACAAGTCTCAGAGTGTATTCTTACACAAATAAAACTAACGCTCTCCTTTCCAAAACAATAAATTGGTAATAAATCCATAAAATCAGTGATAATCCCTCTGTAAGGGGTAACTCTCATCTTGTGTGTTCAAATGGTAACCACATCAACAGCCAAGCTATAGCAAAGGCAAAGGAGTTTATGTGGAAGAATGAAAGGGGGAAATTTTTTATTTAATGAAGCTGAATAAAGGTTTATAAACATGGTAAATAATGACTCACTAGAAGTCTTGTGTTTTCAATTTTGGCTGAAGCAATTCAGTATGACATTTTTAATTATATTTTTTATAATTTTATCATTTTTACCAATAAACTTTACCGAAGAGTGATCAAATCTATACCTGGAGCTTTTACCAGTTTTCATTTAAATGACAATATTTAATATACTTCCTGACATTTGATTTAATCCAGTATTTTGCTTGTTTCAGGTTTCTTATAATGGTTTTCAGTTCATTTTGCACCTCAGCCAAGTTTACCTCTGTCAATGTTCCTTCTTCCCGGAAAAGAGCAAACAGCATCCCGGCTGGCACCATCAGACAGGGCAGCAGACCCATAAGGATGCCCAGGACCTCGGCCCACCGAGGGAATTTGTAGGTGCCATACTCAGACGGTTCATACTTCACAATGCTGTATATGAGCAAGGCCTGCAAACCCAGGAGAACACAAACACACAAACACACACATCTATGTTATTGAATCTATCTATCTGAACGCCTGTGTTCACCAAAAATATAAATGCAGAATAAATCTCAGTGTTACTTATAACACATGTAAAATGAGAATATATTTTGTTTGTAGCAGGTCATATTTTTGGAAGGGAATCAAAACTTTAAAGAAATGTTTTATGTTGTGCTAATAATGTGCTTGCTGTTTGATTCAGCACTTCCGTTTATTTTCCCTGGTCATTTGTGCACCTTCTTTATCTTTAGATACGAATGGTCTTACCACCATAGAGAGTGGAGAAAGGTAATTCCAGCAGGTCTTAAAATAAAACCCTGGTTCAAAGCCGAGCATCATCTTAATGTCCTGAGAAAATCTTTTTACACCTGGAAGGAAATTATTATTAATAATAATAATAATAATAATAATAATAATAATAATAATAATAATAATAATAATAATAATAATAATAAATTATGAAAAAGGTATTTTGGTTTTAAATGTACGTTTTGAACCACACTGATTAATAAATAGGAAATAAGCAGAATTACTACCTATAACTACTACCTATCTACCTATGAAGCTATACAAATCTGTATACCTTATCAGCTGATGAGTCTATTGACCCTGATAAACAAAATAAAAAGTTACAAATAAATGTTAACTTTCTATTTTACTATCTCTTTTATTATCAGATCAATAAACTGTCCACAAAACATGACTTGACAGCCACATATATTAAAACCTTTATCAATAATATCTGTTTTACACTATTTTAAAAGTGTAATATATGTGAACTGTGTAATACCCCCTTTATATGAGAGTGATTTCACTTA
This sequence comes from Amia ocellicauda, assembly GCF_036373705.1. Lineage (NCBI taxonomy): Eukaryota > Metazoa > Chordata > Actinopteri > Amiiformes > Amiidae > Amia > Amia ocellicauda. The sequence continues at coordinate 17,978,961 of NC_089860.1, forward strand.
TGTAGACTATTATTAATACAATTGTTATATTTAATATATTTTAAGAAAATTGCATTATTCCTTGCTGATATAGATGTCGCATTTCTTACTGTAGACACGTGAAATGACAAAGCATGAAGTTATCACCACAACCATTAGTCCAGACCCTGCGCTGTAGTCATCAAATAACACCAACCAGTACATTCCTCCCTGGAAAGGAAATTAACATTTCAAAAGATATGATTATTATCAACAAATACATTCCTATGGGAAGGACTAATCAAAAGTAAAACTCCACTTTTGGAAGAGATTTCCCTTTGCAAAGGATAATCAATATGATTTCATTAGTTCATGTTCACGTTGGGTGACATGGTGATGCACTGGTTAGCACTGATGCCTCACGGCTCCCTGGTTCAGTTCTGGCCTTGGGTGTCAGCCTGTGTGGAGTTTGCATGTTCTTCCCGTGTCCACCTGGGTTTTCCATGCTCCGGTTTCCAAAGACATGCTGCTTAGTGTTGACTGTCTACTCTAATCCCCCCTGTGTGTGTGTGTTTTGCCTTGCGATGGACTGGCATCCTATCCAGGGTGTGCCCTGCCTTGTGCCCTGTGGGTTTGACTCTGGCTCACTGTGACCCTGTATGGGATAAAAGGGTAATTGAAAATCAATGAGTGTTCAACTTGTTTTACAGTCTGTATTTCTAAACTATTTAAGCCTGGAATTAAAAACAAAAAGTCACAAAGAGCAAGAAGAAGCAAAAGTGGAAAATATTATTGAAAAGTACTTTTCCAACACCTAAATAGTATTTTTCTTTGCTTGTTTGTCCCCCAATAAGAATAAAAACAGAATTGATAATGTACAACTATTCTATCATTATAACAACACCAGTGCATCAGCTATACTTGACCAGAGGTTGCCGGCATTTAGGCAACAGCAGTTTGACTCCGGTAACATTCAGTCTCGGCTTGGGGATGAAATGTTAATGAATTCCCTCTTGACCCCAGGGCTTCTCATTACCAATTACAGTCAGGTCAGCTGCAGGCTTCAAAAGCTAGACGCTGATAATTGAGTACTACCTTCTGAGAGACCTTTACAGTATAAAAACATTCAATAAGTGAGCAAGTCAAGTCTCTTGTGAGTTGTTATCCATGTACAACAGCTTCTAGATTAATGTTCAGAAAAAAATATTTTAATTTTAAATATAGAATATAGACACTCTCAGGATTGGAATAAAAAGGAGTGAAAGAAAGAAAGACAGAAAGAAAGAAAAAATAAACAAATTAAAATCTTAAACTTACTTCTGTGGTGAGAATCAAGCCCATCAGGAACATTGCTATAGAAACACAAGCTGAGAATAAGGCTTTCTTTGGTCTTAAGTAGAAGGGAAACTCGTCTGTGATAGCAGTCACAATTGTTTCCATAAAAGCAAACTGCAGACAGGAAAGAATGGAGAGAGACCGATTTTTGTCTTGGCTTACCTAGTCATGTTTCACCAGTATAACTCTGATGGGTCCTGTCAGCCCTTTGAAATAAAGTAACATGTAGACAAGGAAAGGGTATGACTTCTGAACATACTGTCAACAATGTCAAAAATTAAACCCTTACGTAATTACATACACAACATGTACAAATGAATAAATCAGATTTTCCTTAATTATTCTGTCACAAAATATTTTAGTATTCCTCACTGAAAGTAGAGACAATAATATTAGATTGTTTGGATTGCTGTCTATCCATTACAAGTACAATGCTCAAGATATCTCTTAACTGCGTCTTTGATGTAGGTCAGAGACTTGCACTTCTTATTTTAATTTTAATTCCCAAAAATATTTTAGATAACATGCCTACCTGGCTGTCCAGACCTAGAGTCAATAGCATGAAGAAGAAAAGGAAGGACCAGAATGGAGAAAGTGGAAGCATTGTCATGGCCTGCGGGTAGACAACAAAGGCTAGTCCCGGACCTGCCCAAAACACAGACATCTCATTGGCACTTTGTAAGATATAAATCAATTTATATCAAATACATATGTTATTACTAATAATGATTCTGAAAGCACAATATATATAAAAAGGTGTGTATATATATATTTATATATTTATTTATAAATAAATATACAAACGGTCCTTCATTTATTTCTTAAAAGGTCTTCAATTCAAATTGCTGCCATTCACAGGATTCACACAGAGCTTCCTGTTTAGCTTTGAGGGGCTGCAGGTCCTAAGGCATGAGGGTGGAGCACATTGCCCATGAGAAACAAAGCAGATGAAGCCTGCCTTGCCATTAGGAAAATAAAACCCTTTGATCTCGACATGAAAGAGTGTCGGCTGCGGAGACACAGACGCAAGAAGTGACACAGGAAAATCCTATATACGGGGTGGTACTGTAGACACGACAAAGCAACCACAGACCCACTGAAGCATCCCTGCCAAATAACAGAAAGCATATAACCTTATATGCATATAACTTAAATAAGCTTATAGTCTTTTACAGTGAGTTTTCTACATGGGCAAGGTCTGACTGCATCTTCATAATGCATCTGAATTGTAATCTCTTTAGCCCTAGGATTGTGGCAAAACTGAGGAAAACATATCTAATGAATAACCATTCTTGTTACGTATCAGGTGTGGTACTGTGTACTGTGGCGTTTTGTACTCTGGAACAAGTATCTGATATGAAAACATATGTCTGTACTGGAATTACCTGCTTGAGCCACTTGGTCCACAGGCACACCTAGCTCCTGAGACATGTACCCCAACACTGAGAAGATGGCAAAGCCTGCCAGGATACTTGTGAAGGCATTTCCCAAAGTCACTATGAATGTGTCCCTAAGATTAAATAAACAGGGGAGATTTAGAGAAGATGTCCAAACGGTATTAGATTGTTATTATGTTGCCCCTGTGAAGAAGATGAAGAACAATAATGCAGTTTTCCACTTTCCTCGGGGTTCAATAATAGCAGCGTTTCCCAACCTTCTCTACCATATTTGGCCCATATAGCTTATTACCTTAGCACTAAACCACTGGTATGTGCGTGTGTTTGTCAAACATTGTGTGTGCAGAAGGTGTTATTATACTACTGCTGCAACATCACACACTGCCACTGAAAAACATGGTATTGTGTAATGATAAAATAGCATTGTAAAATGATGGTAAAAGCATGGTAAAAGCATGGTAAATGTGGTAAAAACTTGGTTAAAAATAGTAAAAACATTTAAATCATGGTAGAATATTGTAACTTGAGAATAATGAGACTTTAATGAATGACTGACTGATAGTCACTAATGTCTGGTACACTACTGTATGTATATGTATTACTTTTTTATTTTAAACTTTCACATTGCTGGTCCTCTGTAGAAAGCAGAGACTGCATTTTTCTCATATGCAGACTGATAATAGAGATCGTGCACTGTTGGAGTTGGGATTTTAAGGGGGAATTATTTAGTTTCACTTGCTGATGAAAAATAATTAACTAGTTTTACAGCATCTCATCCCCAAGGTATGAGGTAATTAAACACGCTATAAAATCTTGTCTTTCACACAAGCTTTCAGATTCACTTCTCTTGAACCTTTGTTGCTCCTTCTGCTGATGTGGTGAAATAATCGCCCAGGCAAATAAATTGAAGCTGTCAGCTGGGCAGAACCCTTGCAGAGATTATAACATGAAAGCTATCGTTGCCGGAACTGTTTGCAAGTTCAAATTGGAGACCTTCTGACTCCTAACTTATCAGGGATGAGTTCAATCCGCTCCTGAATTTCAGGTCTCTGGGGTAAAGTCAAACTAACCTGTAAATGTTTTGGTGGAAGGTGTTGTAGGAAGCGAAGGTCAGCAAACCACCAAAACCTACACCGAGGGAGTAGAAAATCTGAAGGGCTGCCTCAATCCACACCTGCAGAGAAACACATTCAGTGCATGGTTTCAATAATGAACGTGACTATATAATATATTTTTCTATGAAAGATTAGTAACTTAGTTGACAAGTAAAGTAAATATAAAAGATATAGCTCTGGAAGATGATAAGCCCCTCCCTCCAAATCTCCACTTCCTCCAAACCCTGCCCCTTTTCTACCCTCGTCCCAAAGTGGTGCAACGACCTTCCCACTGAGGTCAAGGCCGCACAGTCCCTGACCACCTTCCTGAGATTACTCAAGACGCACCTGTTCTTACTTTACCTGTACTACAGAAGCCTGTTCTCCTCAGCTGTTCAGCACTCTTGCTATCATGCACTTTATTTCACTCTGTTTCCCTATGCTCCTGTTGTTTTACTGCAGCTTCTCCTGTCTCCTCATTGCACTTGGAAAACTGTATTTTCTATAAATTGTATCTCTGCACTTTTGTAATGCTCTTAAAATGTGGCTATAAATGTGTATAGATTGTGGCTAAGGGTGTCTGCTAAGAACAAATAAATAAATAATAAACTACATGCATAACATTCACCAGCAACACTGAAATGCTATTTCCAGAGTGTTTATCTTTTGTAGTGAAACATGAAAAATCAGTGTAGATCTGAAATCGTCACGAGGAACTCTCCCCTAAAATAAAGCAGTGGACACTCGTATCACCTTTGAAGTGAGGAGGTGGTCGAACTGAGGGGTCAGGTAAAACTTGATCCCTATCCAAGCTCCTTTCAAAGTCACTCCTCGGATCAGAAGCATGACAAGGATGATGTAAGGGAAAGTGGCAGTAAAATAGACAACCTGAACACAAATGAAGGACAGTCAGCGGTGTCTGTTTATTGTTTGAGGACATGTTTTAAACAGGTTGGATTCTTGTCTGTCTCCAGGTTTTAATAGCTCTCACTCTCTGATACAGATCTTTTCCATGTTTGAGATATGATTAGCCCTTTAATTAACTAAAACCAAGACATTAGCCAGATGGCAGCTCCATGTATGTATATCATGAATCCATACTAAGACTGTACTTATGGATAAGGGCATCTGCCAAGAAATAAAAATAATAATAATAATAATAATAATAATAATAATAATAATAATAATAATAAGACTGTAAAGAGATCTGCACACATCATTCTTGTTCCAAGAGTACACAATTATATAGTTTTAAAAACTTGAACAGAAATTGATTTTAAAAACTATATTCACTGCAGACTATTATTTTTACATGTATTTTTTATTTTAAAATGGTAAAAATATAAATATATGTGGTATTACAAAGCGCAGACTAAGACCCAGTTAGTCTAATTAAAGTGCTGATACACTGATTATTAAACTAATTATGAACTCTTTGCTTGCAATCTCATTATCATAGACTGTTTACTCCCTTACCTTCCCTGAGGACTTTACTCCTTTCAAGATACAAAGATAGACAATGATCCAGGACAGAAGGAGGCAGAGACACAGGTTCCACCGAATTTGCCCTGGATTGCCGATTCCTGAACTTCCCTGGATATGTAGGACATAGCGGCTGAGAAGAAAGGCATCCGTTTGAAAAAGGTAACACACCTGGGATTGATTCGGTGTTGTGTTGAGCTTCAGTGTGTTCAGTGGGGTCTGTCACTGGGATTGGAACTTGAAATGGACAATATGAATAGTTAATTCTGTATACCTAGTAAAATGGTGGTGATTAGAGACATGGGAGTCATCTCATGTTGTTTATGTCTCTCAAGTCTGTCTCTGATGTTTAATGTATTGTTTGACTTAATAGCATTCTGTTGTGTATGGCTGAATGTATATTTTTTGTTGTATTGTAACCCTTTGTAATGTGCATGTGAACTAAATTGTATGTTAAGTTAATAAAACATGGAAGTCACCATGGATAAAATCATCTAAAACCATGCATCTTGAGTCAGGTCTTCACAGTTCCAATGGACAAGTGAATGCTACTTCAAAGAAACTCATATTTATATATCTGTGGGTTTCCTACTTGCACTTGTAAATCTGCAGTTTTGCCTTTTTCTGCAAACACTGTTGTTTTTAGTGCTTTTGGGTTACCACTGAATTGGTTTATTGTGCTATTGTATGTCATTGTATTGTATTGTTATTGTACTGTAAATGCTTATTTCGCTTTGACACAAATTGTGAAATTAGACATTAATTTGGATGAAGAAGGTTAGTCTAACCTTGCATTATGTACAAACCCCAACCTACTTATATTGGAACTAAACTAACCTCTTCACTGACATAGACATCAATTCCAGGGCAGGAAAAAAAAATGCCACCTTGTTTTATGGGAACTGGGATTCTTAATCTACAATAGCCATACCTCCAGTACTCCTCACTGGGACTGACGGTGCCGGTCATATTGCGAGAGAGGCCAGACTGTCCCGCCGAGCCGTTGTGTCCTCTGACGAGCCTATGGTCCAGGCAGCGGTCTGTGTTCCACCAGTTCCCACAGTGCTGCCACGGCAAGTCACTGGTCAGGGAGGCAAACAGGTAGAAGAGCACATAGGAGATGATCATGTTGTAGTAAATGGCCACCAACGAAACGATGACAATCATCCCAACACCAGCACCTGTGGACATGCAGAGGGACACAAACACAAAGGAGAAATTGTTTTTTAAATACTGGAGTAACATGTCATCCTTTTCTATCCCTTTCTATCTCAAACATATCCCTATTTCATATCTTCTATAATCTATACATCCCTAGCAGAGTTGCAATGGATCAGAGGAACTCACTATAAAATGGTAACTTTATAAGATTTTTAAGAGCATAATAATAATAATAATAATAATAATAATAATAATAATAATAATAATAATAATAGTCATCCTCAGCATCATCATCAACTTATTCTCAAAGTCTTCGGTCTTCATTTGGATCACCTTTGAACAATGGGCTAATCTTCCAGACAGCCAGGGGCCCCAGGCTGGAGAACTGGCCCAGCGAGAGCTCCATGAAGAAGATGGGAATCCCACAGATCCCCAGCATCAGGAAGTAGGGGATTAAAAAGGCACCTAGAATGAGGTGAAGACAAAAGTTGTGTGTGTGCTCTGAGCCCAGACGTGTATCTCCACGTGAGAAGAGTGTGATCTTCTCTGGATTTCTGATGTGGAGAGGAGATGCTGAGTGTCAGCCACGCCAGTTGTATAGGAAAGGTTGCATTTATAAAGATTTCTGAAATATGAATGCACTTAATTATGGGGCGCCAAATGTAAAGCACCACCCACTTTTTTCACGTTTTTTTCACAGATATAAGTTAAATCTTGTGTTTTTTCCAGATTTAATAAATAATTAAGTATTTTTTCCCCACATTTAAAAATATTTCAAGTTTTGAAATAAATATATTTTAAATCTCCTTTTTGAAAAATAATTATTTATCGTTTGACAAAATATTTAGCTAAATCCTAAATATGGGCATTGCAAACTAAGCATTTAACTTTGAAATAAATATTTAACTTCAATCTCAGTCAAATGTAAAAATGTTAAATCTAAATCTAAATGTTAAATCTAAATTTAAGCATTTATTTGAGTATCTATTTTAAAATTTGAAATATTTATAAATGTGGAAAAAAGGCTTCAATATTTATTAAATCTGGATAAGCACACAAGTTAAATCTAATAAATAATATGTAAAAAATGTGCGCTGTTTTACATTTGGCACCTGTTGTAACTGTTGATATGATATGCATGAATGTTATTTTATATATACTGTATTTATATCAAAATAAATAATCATTTTTCATTATTACATACTGTATCTGATTTTTTACAGTGGGACAACCTTGAATTGAGCATGTTTTGAGTATATGTCCCTATGGAGGAAGTTCATGATTGCCATGTAAAGCTCTTGAAAATCCCACAGGCCTTTGATCCTGATATATATTTTATGCTGTGCTGAGGACCACATGAAATCATCACTTTCAAAAGTAAATCCAGAGACAAGGTCAAAGCCTCTACTTAAAGCTGTTAAAGTGCTTAATTAACTGACAGACGTTTCATAAATAAAGGGAGAAGTGGAGAAAAGTGAAAGGTTAGAGGCAGTAATGCAAATGCAAAATGAATGACTCTTCCATTAACTTGTGTGGGATGAATCCTTTTACAGTAGAGAACTACAGAAGCAGTCAAAACTAATTTAGACGATAATAATCATCATCTCATGAGAGATAATAATTATCTCTCACCTCCGCCGTTCGAGTACGTTCGGTATGGGAATCTCCAGACATTGCCCAGCCCCACACAGTATCCAATGCAGGACAGGAGGAAATCCATCTTCCCAGTCCAGTTGCCCCGGTCTACAGGGAACTCCAGTTCTGAGGTTACACCGTCGCCCCCCTCAGTGGGGCTTATCAACAAGTCAGGAGTGCTGGGCTGTTGTCCGTAAAATGAAATAAAATACAAATCACCACTGATAACACTTTGAAATAACGGCTGCAAATTCTGAGAAATTCTCAATGAATGGAAAAGGAATAACAGTGGGACATCCAGGCACTGCCCTCTGAGTGCTGAAGGCCTCCACTTAACAAATTGTAGTATATATATTAGACAACAACCATTAATGGCTCTGAATTTTAGTCATACATTACAATAATGTGCACCAATGCTTAATTAATTGATGTATGAATACCACAGGAATAACACATGAATACCTTATGTTCATACGGTATCATACAGTTAAGCACATGTATAACAAGGTTAGGGCCAGGGTTAGGGATAAGCTTACAGGTATATTACAGCAATTGCTCTTTAATTCAAAGCTTTTTAGAATTCAAATACATTTTCTCAATTTCTCTAATGGATTCAGTATTTATTTATTTTTGGGGGGCATATTTGCCCTTAATGTACAGACTAATTTTAAATAACTGTTAAATCTGTGCACCCAGCTTATCACAGCAGTTGACACAGAGTATGTCTTATGCTTGTGACACAGGCTGTTTGTCAATAACTTTGTTAAGATTTGGTCAGCCGTTTTTTTTTTGTATTTGCTAAATAGAATAACACCTTTCCTCAATTCCAGTCCACACCGGGCTGTTGTAAACAGTACAGGACTGATTATCAACGACCATAAATTTCACAGCGGCAGAAAATATTTATGATTGCTTGTGCTTTATGAAACAACTGAAACAATTCTGTTATACATTCTGTAGACACAAATTATAGGGTTAAGCAAAATGAAAGTGGCAAGAACCTGAACCTCCATAAGTTTACATTAGTTTACATGAAGCATAAGTCTTTAGTTACTAGCCTCCGCAGCTTTCAGTAACTTCCACCACATACTGTACGTCTGCTCCTTTCATTTTGTTTTAAAGCAGTTCAATATGAGGAGCATGAAAATAAACATGGCCTATCAAACTAGCTTTCTACCACAAATTCACAAATACCTGCTTCAGAGCAATTCCTACTAAGTACTAGTTAATAAAAAGAGGACAATATTCCTGACCTTTATTTAATTCAAACTATCATTTTTAAAGTAATACATTTTAATGGGATTTGTGGAGGATTCCAGTGCAACAAGAGTAAATCAAAAGGACAGTGATCAAACATCAATCGGTTCGAAGCAGTGCTCCCCAACATAGGTGTCTTGGCCACCCTGGTTGCTGAAGTGATGCATGGTGGGATGCTGGAAGCCATTGATTGCAGTCACTCCATCTACGCATGAAGCTTATTCACTTTACCATCCAGTCATGGGAACTTCACCGGCATTGTGTCGGAGAACAGCCTCAACTCAGGGCACAGAGCCATTGACATGTCCGAAGTGTAGTGAAAGAATAGATACCAGCAGGAGGAAATGCATTTATGAGGCTGTTAACCTTGTCATTATAGGCTGTATTGGTGTTCTGTGACGAGGGCTAACAGTGACACAAAACTACATGTGATGATAAGATATTAAAGAAAATTATTAATAATTCAAGGAAATGTGCCGATTTTCTTTTACTATTGATTCATTATCCTTCAAATGAATAAATGCTTTTCATTTCTCTTTTCCTGTTACTGTAATGCCCAGAATGAACACTTATTCCCGTAAGTAACACAGAATATAATACATATAATATATAAGGGAAGCCATCCATAATGACTGAATCATTGTTTTCTTTCTCTCACTCTCTTTCAATATAATAATATAATATAATATAATAATATAATTTAACCCCCATCTCCCGCACACACACATCCACTGCCTCCTCACCATGGCAACCAGGAGCTCTGTGGGAGCGGTGATGCAACACAACATGTGTGAACCGGTGCTTAAGACATGTGTGATTGCTCTAAAACACTGACGCTCCATACAAAGTCTTCTAGTTGGGGAGATGCTTTCTCATTCCTGGAGGACCCCTTAACTACCAAAAGTAATTCTAAATGCTTATAAAATATGAACAATTTTAGTTATAGAAATACATTAATGTATCCCTACTGATGACCTATTGATTCGAGTCTGCTCATTTTGTTTTATTTTGGAGTAAATATAAACAGGCTTTTCTGGTGAGAGCCTTGAGCAATCTCTGAGGATAGTCAGGATTAATAGACACTTGAGAAGTTAACTTATTTTGTTAGCACTTTTGTGAGCCATTATATAATGTCCAATGATGCTACTGGTCTGAAAAGTCCATTGTGCTGCTTTATCTGAGCCAAGGGAGTTTAAGAAAACTCAAAAGGCCAAATCGAGAATTCTAAGGAACTTATTGTTAATATATGCATAGTATAATCAATATATCATGGACATGATATTATAAAAATTACTCGATTGTTCCTATATAATGAATACAAATACAAAATATTTGGAATTGAAAAAGACAACATGAATTCTTGTTATGATAGATTTAACCCAAAAAAATAATAAATAAATAAATAAATAAATAAATAAATAAATACAAATATATGCAGGTACTACAGTTTGTTCTAATAATAAATACCAGATATCAGCATTAAAAAAGAGAAAAACCTCAAATCGATGGGGAGTGATGGAATGACATAAAATGTGTTATTGACTGTGGTAAATGAATGACAACAAAAGATGATGCAGACAAGACAGACTGAGGCAATGATTCATCCTTTGTCAGCAGCAGATTGAGTTGATCGTCTGTTTAGCAAATGAGCATTTAAATAAACAAACAAACAAATAATTAAATATTAATAATATGCAGCTGTTTACCTCGAGTAGATGGTTCGCCTGCAGCCGCTTCATGTCTGAGTCCTGTTGCTATGCTACACTTTCAGTCTAAATGTCTTCACACCTCGTCCACACTACACTTCAGCACAGAAGAAAAGGCAGGAGATTGAAAGAGAGAGAGACAGAGGAGAGACAGAGAATGAGAGAGCGAGTGTGTGTGTGTGTGTGAGAGAGAGAGAGAGAGAGAGCAACACTTAATGAAAAGGAGCTGCCTCCATTCAGTAGCCAATATAATGTGTTTGTTCCCTGGAAATTACCACCTGATATACTTCCCAGCTGAAATGAAAAGGGTCTGAGATGCTGAGATGCTAAGCTTTTCTTATTTTAATGGAATTGTGGCAATTATGAGTAAAAGAGACAAGACAGGATGCCTAAATATTATCCTGTATTAACCTGTGTAAACAAGTTATTTATATCAATTGGAACTGTACACCTTACATCAACAGGCAGTTGATACCTTATGAGCAATATTAAATAAATAAATAAATAAATAAATAAAGATTTGACTTCAAGCATTGGGGCTGTAAATCGTGTATAATCCATGCTCTTCTGTCTTTGATAGTAGCAGTACCCCACCAGCATGTCAAAAATGTGCTTTTCTCCAGTTTGTTCTAAGTCCTATATTTTTGCCAGTAGTTTGGAATCAAATTAAGTGTCAGCATTTAAATAAAGTTGTTAAATGAGCTTGAATAGAGAAAGATGTTCTGTTTGTACTGGATATGCTTATTTGAACAACTAATTACACAATTCTCCAGGAGAAACCATACAAATGATAGACAATAATACAGAAAATATGCCATAACCTTAATCCCACATACATTTATATTTTGCCAGCTCATGATATGAACATACATTAAAACAAGGTTAGAGTGTCATGTCTTAAGGTGCTGAGCATAAACCTTCTCAGACATTTATTAGTCTGCTTTTGAAATAGTGTGTTCATCCACAAAGCAAAGGTTAATCATGTTCAATATAACATGAAAGTAAATCTTTGAAATTATATTGGTGGGCTTTGCTTTTATACCTGTGTCATCTGCGGACAGCAGTGCGTCAGTGTGACAATACAGTGGTTTTCAGCTCCCCCTAGCTGTAACAGGAGGTAAAGCATTTTATATTCTTCAAATGGCTATTAAAATAAAATTATATTCCATATAAGGTCAGGATTGGGATAAATGTCATTTTTGAAATGTATATATTTCTTGTATTTGTATCTTCCTTAGAAACCTTCACTCATATGGTTGGCACACACAGAAGTTGCCAACATGCTGCCAACATGCTGCCATTTGTATAATATGGGTTAAATCAGAACTATAAATCATCTGACAATCACAAATTCCAAACCTAGTTCTTGATTAATTATCTGCCATCAATAAAATAGATGCCCAGAACTGTCTGGCAGGTTTCCATAGGGTAGAAGAATTAAGTCACCTTATTTATATTTAAACAAACATTTAACTTTATCTTAAAATACTTTTTGGGAAGATAATATATATTTTATATTTTCTTAATTGAGCAGTTAGTGTGTGTGTGTATTTTACAGAACATGCACATGATAACCTTTTTAGTGTTGACAAGAAGGTGTTACATGTTAACCTTACTGGTCTGAAAATCTGAATATATGATATACAGCTCTGGAAAAAATTAAGAGACCACTGCAAATTCTTCTTAAATCAGCATCTCTACATGTATGGCAGCCATTCCATTCCATTCATATTTTAATTTGGAATTTGGGAGAAATGTTGTCAGTAGTTTATAGAATAAAACCAAAAATGTTCATTTTACCCAAACACATACCTGTAAATAGTAAAAGCAGAGAAACTGATAATTTTGCAGTGGTCTCTTATTTGTTTCCAGAGCTGTAGATACAATATATTATCACCCTTCTGTTAATTTCTTCTTTACACACTTTACATAACGGACAGACTAATATTAAAAATACATTTGCCAGAAAGGTTTGCCAGGTTCACACACACACACACACACACACACATACACACATACACACATACACACACACACACATACACACATACATAAAGAAAGAATTAGAATGTTACTTATTAAAAAGATAATTGGAGATAACTGAAAAATAATGTATGTATATATGGCACTGGAGAATACTTTATAATCTATATATAGTTTGTAAAGTCTATTACAGTTTATTACAAAATGTAATAAATCATTCTGACTACTGTTAGACTTTTCAGATTTAGCAAACCAAAGGGAATACCAGTAATCCCTTTTAACTACCATCAGTATATTGGTACTTAAGCCTATCTGACATTTATAGACAATTACTTAATTGACACCATTATGATTACTATTGTTTTACTGCTTCTCTGTTTATTTTAGAATAAATCTCGCCATTATAGAGGTTATTAGTGACCAGTAAGTTTATTGTAATTGTAGAAGTTTATGGTAAAACTGCCTCATAAAGTCGAGACTGTTCAAGTTATAATAAAAGCTGAAAGCTAATTGGTTTTATTGTCATTGGGGAAAGTTGTATGTTTATTTTGTTTCAGTTGTTTTTTCACCAATTAATTGTAGTATTGGCTTTGACAATATCAAGTAAAATCTTCAGAATGCAATATTCTGTTTTCAAATCACAAATTTCAAAATGTGCTCCCTGGCAGAAGGTAACATGAAGCACCATTTTAGAGTCTTCTAAATTTTCTCAAAGCAATGAATGAAAAAATATTAATTATTTATGTATTTATTTGTTTGTTTGTTTATTCACCCATTCATGTATTTATTTGTGAAGTTACAAAAACTGAAGGCACCAGAATATTTATCTATATCAATTACAAGAACTTTTAAAATGAAACAACAAAAGCATCTGTAAGCAGGCCCCAATGATGAACACAAACCTGTGAGTTTTAAACATAATTGCTTCACAAAACATAGCAGTCAAAGTAAAGCACTGGGATTACTGGCACTTTATGAGGGGGAACATGTTTCAGTTACCATGCGGGAGATTTTTGCATCATTTCCCCAATAAATGATATTGCTTCCTTCGCATTAAAAGCCTAAAATATAAAACAAAGCAACACATGTGTGTAACGGGGCGCACATTTTCTTTTGCCAAATGCAGTGGAATGCACAAGCCCCCCAAGTCTGAGGATCGGTCTTTTGCAGAGTGGAGGGATTACTGAGAGACAGTGGGGACTGTATAAAATCTTGCTTTGAAACACTAGTTTCCCACATATATGTGCAAGACCAGTATACCAGATATTGAAATGTTTCTGGATACATTATCGTCATTTTCTTCCAGTACCGTCCTGGGCAGCAGGGCACCGAATGAGTGCACCTGTCCTCCTCTGCCCACGCCCATGACTGCCCCTGACTTTTGCCCTGCAGCGTTCTCTGTGTAAACAGACGATTCTGGGATTCGGCGGGCAGGGAGTTTTCTTTCCCCTTTTCTGTGTCGTATGTGTCAATTCCTGCCACATAGCAACCGCACGCATCTCGAACACTGCTGGGAGATCATTTTATTACACTGTGTACCAAAGTGCAAGTTCGCGGTGAGATAGGAGCAGGAAACTAAGGGGAGAGGGAGGCCTATTCTGCAGATAAATACAACAGTACGTCAATGTGCCAACACGCCGGGTAAAGTGTAAGTGCCTTCCAAAATGAAGTTCAAATATAGAGAGAATCTGTGCACTCTGAGGTCAGCATCATTGATACCTATAAAGGCTGTCTGCTTTTGATTTTTACTGAAATTAAATTACCTTAACCGAGAGAGGAGTGGTGACTTTTTGGTTTTCGGAGTTGGGCAGTCTAGTTGGCCAAGATAACTCTTTTGTATTTTGTACTTTGTATTTTATTATTTTTAAGTAAGATTCAGATCCATTTTCCTACATAAATGTATAACGATATCCTCCTATGCTAGCCTAACTACAGTAAGATATATAGCAACTGTCCATGACTGAAAATTCATCCTTCAAGAAGCAATGGTTCCAGCGAAGAAAAGAGTGGGACTTGACCTTGTGCAAATGAGAGTTTCAGGAAATCTCCTTCTGCTTTTAGTTTCTGGTGCAATAAATGCTTGTGTGTGTTGCTGTTTTATGAGCAGCTTCTATTAATGAGTCTATATGTTAGAGATTTGTTAGTTAACAATTTGTTAGTTAGCAAATTAATGAGATTAAACTTCTGAAACCAAATCAGAAGAAACACACTATTTATATGTATACAATATTTATATTACAAAACATTTTCTTGGCAATTTATTTAGATTATTTTATTGTTAAACATGTGTTTGAGTTCATTGTTTATAAAAGAACAATATATACATAAGCATATGGTGTGTTCTGGAAACTTACATGTGGCATCAATCCAAATAGTTAATAAGTAGTAATATCATCCTGCAACCTCTGTTGCCTGAGTTAATCTAAAAATGCTGTGGCCATAATTACCTCCTAGAACATTTCTTTTTACACATTATGTTTCTTATGTGTCTTAGTTATTGTTACATTTTGTAAAGCAGAAGAAGAATCTCTCTTTTCCCGCCAATTCATGTTCTCTCCCACAGACAGGGTAAGGCTGGTGTAAACGGCACTGGTCAACAGATTGGACCTTCTGTTTGTTCAGCTCTCACCTTGCCCTTTGATCACCACTCCCTCAATTTGTTAAACTAGATTAGCAAATATATTTGTCCATGCAATAGAAACCTTCTGTACTTGGTTTTAGTTTGTCAACTTGGGGGTTATTGTTGATAGGGAGAATTAAAACAGCAATGCATATCTCAAATTGTATCTAGGATTGCATTTGCTAACAGTTCTTCTCTGTTTTAAGAAACCTTCTACTACTCTTTCAGCTGTTGCACTTTAAACTTCACAGACCATGAGTAACGACATTTAAAAACATTTCATGGAACTGATACAATAGCTTTCTTTCACATTTATACTTATGGTCTGATGAAGAAGGGAAGCTAGGCGATTTTCAAAAACACTGGCATATTAATATTGGAATTCGGAAGCTATAAACCCATTACATAAATGCTGTATAAATCATTTAACAATGCAATACAACTGATTTATCCATCATTTAATACTCTTCAGAGAAATTTGGTTACTGAAATGCTATGCATGGCGATATTGACTTTTCCTCATTATTGCTGTCTTTGAAAACCCAATAAACGAGTTATTGTGTTCACAGTAACACTGAACTGCTTGTCTACCATAAACATTTTTTATTTTATTTTTCAGTTTATTGCATCCGAAATCCTTCATTAAGATGTATACATAATGACTTATTTTGGCTTAGTGGCAGTTTAGGAGCCTGTCGTGAAACTCTTTCAGTGAGTCTTAAAAACACCACTGGACACTGTTTGAAACTCTGTGTTTCAAATATGCAAGTAATTGCAAACCATTTAACTTACTATAATTACACTCAATATAGTTTTTATAGTGCTATGATGTCAAATAGATGTTATACCTACTATGCACGACCTGCATGATATCTCAAACTAAAACCCTTTGCACAGCAGTAATACAAACTTGTTAATCTCTAAACAAAAAATAATATGCTAGAATATCAACTTCTACAGCTGGGTTTAGTAATTGACTTTATACATGTACATAATTTGTTCTGCAAATAAAATGTATTTTACTTTGTGCTGTATCTTTGTGTGGTTGATTTTCTTTTGTATCATTCTTTGTTCTTTGTTGCTTTGAGTTTTATCAAGGCAATTTATTTTGTTTGATACTTTCACTTCTGGTTTATGAGTTCAGTATAATATGTTTACCCTGAATATGCCTGAACAGAGAAAAATAAGGAACATGTTTTGTGGTTGACTTATGAAGTCCTAATGAATTACTAAAAAAACGAACAATAAAAACATGAAATTGTTTGTCAGGCTAAACAAATTGTATGAATATCTGACCATTATAATGCTGGCAAACAGACACCTCTGAGAATGGAGCAGAAAGGAAATGTCTTTTACTTTATTTCCATGGTGTTTTTAATATTCTATCCACTGCCCTGCCTGGCCTTTTCACAAGCAATACCATCTTTCAGCAAGATAACACAAATCTTTGAATACAAATTATTTAAAACATATACACTTAAAAACAAAAAGAGCATCAAATCAAAATCTGCATTTACAGTTCATCTGGAAGCAAAGCGGTGGCATTATCAACAGTGGTTAAAATAGGTCACATTTAGGAGTATATAGATACAGCCATATATATATATATTTATATATTCTCTTTTTTTTCCCCTTTCCATTTTTTATATATATTTTTGTACAAAAGCGCAGCGAGCAGGACAAGCAATTTCCTTTTCAGAACGTGGTTGATGGTGCGCCAGGTTGAATCCTGGGGACTGGCTGATTTCAGCTGTGGATGTTTCTATCGGTTGGTTTTGTGCCATTATTGCTGTTGGTTAGGACAAGAATTCCTCTTTAATAGTCATTGGTATGGATGGGGAGACCAGGCCACTACTGCTGCTCACCATCGCCACGTTGCCTGCAGAGCCCACCCCGGGGGGGGTTGGGGTGGTGGTAGATGCCTGCTGAGACTGCTGCATTTTCTTCTTATTCACCTTCCTTTCTTTGGCACGTCTGTTCTGAAACCAGATTTTTACCTACAAAACAAACAGGAAAAGTAAGCAGATGGATGTTAATAATAAAACATGTTTAAGTCCCTTTTGATTATGTGTGGTATCACTATAATATAATCACTTTAATATACGATTAAATTTCTCATTGGTTCCATTTTTAGTTGCTTGAAAACATGTGCTGCTAATATATAATTAATTACCTCTGATACACTAAAGATATTTAACATCAAAATGCAAAGGGGATGTCAATTATAAGTTTTCCAAGTAAATGGCACTTTTTGTGACCTTCAGGAATTTTGGGAAGAAATCCACACATTTGGAAGGACTGTTATGATTTCCTTGTGCTTTGATTACAAGTGTATACAATGTAGGAGGTATTGACCCTCAGTGTTAGAGACGCAGTCTGACCTGTCGTTCTGAAAGCCCAAGAGATCCTGCAAGTTCTGCTTTGCGTCTGATGGTGATGTACCGGCTGTAGTGGAATTCCTTCTCCAGTTCCAGTCTCTGGTGGTCTGTATAAACCACACGGTATTTGTCTTTTGTTCTGGTTTTTCCTCCTGCAATAATCCAGACCACAGGTGTTTCAATGGTCAGAAATTGACATAACAGTTGTTTTTTTATTTATGTGAGTGATATCTATATATCTCTCTATCTATCTGTCATAATATCTCATATTAAAACTAATACAAATGCGAAATGGTGGCACTCCTCTTCTCTAGATGTAATCTTTAAACAGATAGAAATGTTGAAAATGTCAGTGTAGACTAGCATGTACTAACTCCTGATATAAATCAACTTTGGCGCTAATTTACGGGTAAGCTGTCTACCAAGTTAAAAATTAAAGCAGATTTAGGACTAACAGCGTTTTCTGAAAGGTGTGCAGCGCATGTTGCTTTAGGAGGAAATCCAGACCATTAGGTTCATGCAACCACTGGCGCCGTTTGCAGCTGTGATTAATTCTATTAATCATGTGTTTCATAATTAATGCAGCAAATTGCTATTTTGATGGTAGTTCTTATCAAATCTTAGTGTTTATACAAGTAACCTTGCCCACACATCTACCGGCTGGCATAATTAAGTCATAAGGCTATTGATCCAGCTTGGTCCTGATGAAGCATTAAGATATTGTATTGATCAAAGCAAATCCAGCGTACACAGAGATAAGAGCAACAGTCATCTGAAGAAGTTGCCGTGTGAAACACTGACAGTTTATCTGACTTTACCACACATTCACAGTGAAAGTTGGAAGCAGGTGAAAAAACTTGCTCATGTCCCTGTGACTGGTTTTGGCCTTATTATACTTGTTTATGTATTTATTTGTTTATTTTGGTTGTCAGGGGGATTGTTAAATTTGACTATATTTCATCTAAATAAATGAATAAATAAATAAAAAGTGTGAATTTAATTTCATTTTCCTTCATTTTCAATCATTTCTGACTCTATGAATGTATTGGGATATATTACTATTATTATTATTATTAGTAGTAGTAGTAGTAGTAGTAGTAGTAGTAGTAGTAGTAGTAGTAGTAGTAGTAGTAGCAGTAGTAGTAATTATACATATTAATTTGATATAAAAAAGTAAGAAATAGATCATTTCATTACAATAATAATTTCCTTTTATAAAACAAATTTGCCTCTCAGTCACACAATTAAGTTTAGTGAACTTAGATATGAAACACTTAATTTAATGGCTTCACCTCTGGAGAACACAGTTACAATTAATGGCCATCTATATTATATGTATGCAGCCTGTGTTCATTTTTTAAGGAAAGCAAACTACTCATACTTAGGTAAAACTGTAGAAGTGTAAAAGTGTGAATCACAATGTGTAAACTTTACAAGTATAAACATTTTACTGGTTTAAGCATTTTTCAGTAGTTATTAGTTAGGATTATTTGGAGATTGTCGAGAACAAGTTGGATACAGTCAGAAGAATGTAAGGGATATAGAAACATCTAACAATTAAAATCTGAAGCTGTTATGTATGGAAATCAGAGCCATACATAATATATTAGCATTATATTACAATTATTACTGATTATAACAATTGTTCTGTTCAAATGTACACATTACAATGTCCAGCCATCCCTCTTTTCTCTGTTGGCAATCCCTTCTACTTTTTTGTATTTATTTTGTGTCATAATTATTTCTATAAAAGCCTTTCCATCACATGTACTTATATACAGATTACGTAGATGTCTTTAAATGAGGAAGGCATGAAAGATAAATGTTCCTGTTTAAAAGTCTTCATTTTTCAGAGAATATGTAACATTAAAAACGTAAGGACGACAGAAATTCAACACCGAATGAGTTATAACCCAGTTTTCTATCTGCAATGTCATAAGAAACACAGATAAATTGTTTTGTGGTAGCTGCTAATGGGAAGTTCATAAGAAAGAATGGGTCGCAGTCAATACGATAAAGTGGTGCAGCTCTTCTCGAAGTTAATCTGTAACGCAGACCGTAAAATCCTCTGTCTGGGACAACGAGATAACCGCTCACACTTGGTCTGGAAATTTGGGCTAAAATCAGTCTCCCTTGAGGGACCTGTTAACAGGGTAATTAAGATATATTACTGATCTTAATATATTTACATCCCTCAAAGTTTATACAACACCATTATCAAACATTGTAATAAATGTCCATGACCTTCTTCCTAGTCATTAACCCCCACTCAGTGAAAACCAGAGGTGCATTAGCGACTATGAACACTTTGTAACATTATAACACATATAAAATTATAAGATTTTCAAACATAGTGTTAAATACTAAATGATTAAAGAAAAGGGCGAGAGCTGGAGGAGAGCATTATATATGTAATTTGTTTGAACTCAGACAGACTTTGCAATTGACAGAACATTTTGAAATTCATCACTGATTTCAAAATACAAAATTATTATTAGTGAGTCTACCATCTTGAAGGATAAAGCGCACTGCACATTTCTGTTTGATACAAAATTACATAAGAGGCTAAAATGTTGCCCCATAAATTGAAATTCCAAGAAGATTATAATTGGTTAACAAAAGACTAACCACACAGCTTTTGTCCCTTAGGTAACCCATAAGTAACAATGTACATTGTCTAATGATCATAATAGTCTTATTATTGCAATCCTTTGGAAACTTTGACTGAAGTCTGAGAGAGAACTTTATCTAACTATCTAATCATATTTCTTCAGTCTTACACTTAAATCTGAATTATATTTGTGTATGTCTTCCTGTATTCTCCTGTTGCATTTGTGTATTGTATTGTATTCATTATTATTAATAATAGTGTTATTAATTATAATAACAATAATCATGATTGATTGATTGATTGATTTAAAAGACATGTATAACCTCCTATATATCAGTATCTCTCATTGCTCAAAGTGAACCACTTTCACTCTCTTCCTCTCTTATTCAAGCTACCTCACCATATATAACGACAGTTCTGATTTACATATTTTATGTACAGTCCCTTGGTTCAGATTGGGGGGTGCTGCAAATCCAACAGGCCAAAATGTGTGCCCTCAAATTAAGTGGGTATAGAGGCCACATACACATACATTAAATAGTCTCTGCTCATGAAAATCACACAGTGCAATTAACTTATTTCAATTCATAAACCCATAATATAGACTGTGCAGAGTATATGTATGGAATATGAGAGCATTAAACCCATACTGTAAGTAATTATGCTCAGCTTTATAATATATTAGTCTGCAACTGTAATAGTTTATGGTTTTATTATATTATTGGGTCTGGAGTGCCTAATTAAGGTACCTTAAGTGCCATTATTCTGTCGATAAATTATACGTGCATGTTTCTTGCATAGTTCTATTATTATATATTAAATTATGAATGAATGACTTTGATATTGTTATAGTATGGGCTACGATATTTAACCCCAAATCGGAAAATTCCAATGAATGAAATGAGACTAAATGATATGGCCGTAAATCAAACTATTTCAAGGTACTTTTCTAAAGGTATCCATTGCTACATTCATTATTTTTGCATAAGCGACAAATCGCTCCATTGCTTGTCTATGGATCATAATTTTCGTTAACGTAAACGTTAACCAAATTAATGTAAATCAATTATCTAAACCAAATTAAGACGGTTTGTAAACTTTATTTGTTCAAATATATTATCCCTAATCGGATCCCATTAAAAGCAAAGTAAATGTTGCATGTATAAACACATTAATAAATTAATTGACAAATCATAGAAATACGTTTGTCAGCTATATATAACTGTAATAAATAAAAACATAAATAAATAAATACATCACTAAAAGAGAAAGAAATCCTTAAAGCTTGCAGACTGCAGGTCGACATCAAAGCCGGGGATGTGGCAGCGATCTCCGCCTTGTGACATGCGAGGAACAAAGAAATACAACAAAAGAGACAATTGACCCCACTGGAGCCCCCAGAGTCACCACTAACCACACAAAGGTCTGTGCATTTGCATTACAATATCTTCAAACTTGTAGATTTCTTTCTTTTTTTTACCCAGGGTGGGGGTGTAAGGGAGAGTGACAACTTCCACTTCATTGAATCGAGTCTCTTTGGCATGCATTGCGTCTTTGAACTGCCAAAACATAATGTTCACTTCTCATGTGGAAAAGACATCTCCGTTTCTGCTACTACTAGTAGTACACATAATAATAATAATAATAATAATAATAATAATAATAATAATAATAATAATAATAATAATAATAATAAAAGCCCTGCCATTTAAAGACGATTAGCTGTATATTCATGTGTGATATCGATAACACTTTAGAAGGATACATTAGTATTATTATTAGGGGGCCAAGCTGGAACCCTATTGTTAATAATAATAATTATAATAATAATAATAAATAATAATAATAATAATAATAATAATAATAATAATAATAATAATAATAATAATAATATTATTATTATTATTCTTATTATTATTATTATTATTCTTATTATTATTATTATCTCTTCAAGTAGGCTGTAATAATTTTAAAAAAAAAAACTCCTTCCACATGCTTATGTGGTATTTCTATAACTGGTAGAAGTAAATGAAAGCGCCATTTAAGCTATAAAATGATTTCACCTGTCCACCTTGTAAATCCATTACATAGGCTGTATAGTACCCATAAAATTGATGGGTGGGGGGTGGTTAATGTCATGGTTTATTTAAGATTGAACATGTCGAGATTCACAAGTTGGCTGCAATAGTTACAAGCTTTAAAATGATTGAACTAAAAGGTGATCAACTGTTGCGTCGCCGCGATTCTCCCGTAGCAATAATGGAATCCTGTTCAATCAATCAATCAATCAATCAATCAATTATAATACACGTATTCGGAAGCTACTGATTATATTACTGCTAACGGCCACTACTAACAGCTGCTAATAAGCATGATTAACTAATTATTGTGGTCTGGTTAGACGTATTAATAATCATTTTATATAAGTTAATATCCATTAAAAAAACAGGTTGAAATGGAACAACAACAAAAACTTTGGATGCAGATTCGTTAAATGTATACCTTGATAGATAGGTCTACAATTGACTGATTAATAAACGCTCCTAGACAAAGTTATTCATATAAAGTGCTAAGGGTGACCAATATCAGGAACTCTCATTCAATGACAGTACAGGAAAACGTCTGAAAAAGTCCTGAATGACCGTCTTTGGTCTAACGTATATGATTTAAATGTATTTGTCTATTTCAACCCCCCCAAAAAGATTTCCTGAGATAAACTCAAATCTGTTCTCCAGTCAAGGCCAACAGGTGCATATCTGACTTGTGTCCAGCTCATTGCTATTACACAGGGTACCCTTTCACCCTATCTATTGCATGTGCTATTATTATACATTCATTTAACAGTTCTAAGATTGTACAATTACTATTGCAAAATTATTTAAGTTAATTGTCCCTACATAAACTAATTGGATACTTGATCCATTGCATCTTTGGTTTAATATTTCAATGTTTCGTGTAAGTAGCAAGTATAATATTGCCTTAATAGAATAAAAAGTGTTATTGGAGATTAGAAGGCGATTATTATTATTATTATTATTAATAATAATAATAATAATAATAATAATAATAATAATAATAATAATAATAATAATAATAATAATCATAATCATAGTTTCTCATTATATGTACAATAACATTCAATAAAATAACAATACAATTATAATTTGAAAATATAATAAATTATATTAAATTCAAGAATATAATACAATAAACCAAATACGATGCATGTATAATAGGCTACATATAATTTTGTGGTACAAAAAAACATTGGAACACACATGCTTAGGAAGTTTTTGTTAGTTAGTTCTTGTTAGTTTTTGCTCCTTGGTAGGAAATAATGAAAGCTAGACTTTCTCCCAATACACCCATCAGAAGAAAAAACAAGAATTACAAAAATTACCTAAAGCTGTTGGCGGCGCACTGCGTCTCATCCACTCATAGGGGTTCCTCCTTTGCGACGTGGGAGAGAGCTGGCCGGCTGAAGTCATAGGGGGAGGCAAGAGCCCCGAGCCCGGTGGCTGAACGGGGTTAAAGTCGGGGGGACTGAAGCTAAGCTGTCCCGGGTTGGAGGTGGAGGGCCCTGTCCCGGGTCCATAGGTGGGCCAGTCTTCCCTGGCAGGTGCGTACGCGGGGCTCCAGGTGCCCGTGGTCTGGCCATGGTGAGGGTCGTTGTTTATTCCTGGGACGTGGTGGTAGCCAAAATCCGAGTACTGAGGGGGGGCCGGCACGTAATTCTGGGGGTTTAAATTGAGACTGGGGTGTCTCCCAGAATTGGCGTACATGCTGGTGTCCTTATCCAAAAGATAGCTCACGTACATCTTTCCCAGGGAGGTTTGCGCATAATGTGGGACCAAAAAACAACTCCCCGTCTTCCAAGTTGGCCCTGGTTTTTCTTTAACCAAACCTCCTCTCCTTCCTGTATGATCTACCTGTGTACTTTAACTTCTTGTTTGCCAGCGTCCCCTGCCCGTTTAAAGACACCCAGCCTGACGTCAACTTTTATGGTCCTCATCTCCCTCCCTCATTTCTCTCTCATCTGAGCCATTTGCATTGAAAGACGGGCCTGCATTTCAAAGACGACCAAGTGCCGGCATCAAAGCAGGCCAATGGCTTGAATACAAATGTTACAAATCGCACAGGTGTACTTAAATCAAAGTATATGCTGATGTTGTAGATGCTGAACCTGTCAGACTATTGTCTTGTATTGTTTGGCACCGTCCACGGGAAAAGGGATTCGCAGCAAACATGTATCCGGGAATCTTACATATATCATAATGCAATGCAAGGGAAAACTTTTAAGATCAACCACCAGTTCCTATATGCAGTTTCAAGGCATCATAAAAGATACATTACATTATTACACAATGTACTAGCCTCTACTACCTAATACTGCTGGTGCCATCTTTAATATATTGCTTAGTTATAGGTGTAATATATAATAATATAATAATAATAATAATAATAATAATAATAATAATAATATAACAATAGGTGGTTACTGTGTTTCATTAAATAATTAAATACATTATAATATGTATAATTGTAAGCACGACCTCTCAAAAGGTCAGAGAGACGGGATGTCTCCAATTCTGTATTGAAGGATACCTTGAATGGGCATTTCAAACAGATCCCTTAGGAGATAGAGACGCAGTTTCATCTCTGCCCACCTCCTCACACTTCTCTCTGTATTTCGAGTTTTATATAGAAAGGAGTGGCAGGAAAACAAAGGGAAAATACACTTTCCAAAACAGTAAAATTATACAAGACTTACTGTCCTTTTCGCACGATGAATATTGAAATTATTCGGTTTCCATAACATGCGATTTCCTTCCTATTATTTATACCAGTGTACATTTATTAGTATTGCATGTTGCACTCTGCAACTGGATATATAATAATAATAATAATAATAATAATAATAATAATAATAATAATAATAATAATAATAATAATAATTATTATTATTATTATTATTATTATTATTATTATTGTTATTATTATTATTAATTAAACGTTCAAATGTATATATTCGCAGATACATTCATTGTCATATGTTGTGTTGTCTGCTCCCTAACTACAACGTGCATAACCTTTATATTTTTCCTGTTAAAAGCAGTTATGAGGAACATTTTACTGTTCATCATTTATGACCTATTAGATGTATGTTTAATAAATATTTCAGAAAATACATGTCAAAGAAAAGACAAGCTGTGAACTAGTTTTTCAAATATATATATATTTCACAAAGCATTTGTTTTGGGGGGGTTATTTCTTATTTTCTTTCAATATGACTGCGATTATATTAATCAAATTGAAAAAAAAAAAAATCTTTACAATGTATACAGGAAGATGTACAATCATCGTAAATTAAGGTTCATATGAATGTATTTATATATGTATATATGTATGTATGTATGTGTGTGTGTGTGTGTGTGTGTGTGTGTTTCGACTGTCTGCAGCTTTTAATAATAATAATAATAATAATAATAATAATAATAATAATAATAATAATAATAATAATAATAATACATAATACAATAAGGTGTGCACAAAAACAATCTTTATCACACCGGCAATAAACTACAATAATACAATCCACATAGACTATAAAAAGGTAAGGTTAATTCGATTTATAATGTATGACGGGCAATGCATTTCAATGGATTTCAATTCCGATTTAGCAACTATTTAAAAATACAATTAACTACTTTAGAAAATTACTAAATACCAGATTTCAAAGTAAGTTTATACGGCACATAAACTATAATCAATGTTAACACTCACATACAATTGTATCTATTATTATTATTATTATTATTATTATTATTATTATTATTATTATTATTATTATTATATTACTATTATTATCCAATGGTAAACACGTGTTGAACAAATGCATACAACTCATCACATTTTGTATTTAGAGTATTCCTATTATTTCCTATACTATCATTAATAATATTATTATTACTAAGAAGAAGAAGAAGGTTTATTCTGTTATTTTATCATCTTAGAATTAGAAACAAAGACAGGAGACATTCACACACTTCTGTGGTTGAGTATGCACAAGAGCGAAAATTTATTTTTTACTTATTGAAAACTAACAAACATCAACAACACAAAATCTTCCAAATAGTCAAAATCTTAATGAAGTGTAAACAAATTGTCTTTATGATTTTTAAACTTCATTTGACAATATATTGCAAATGTGTTGATTATATAGTGCCTATAAAGCATAACCTACACATATATCTAGCTTTGTTCAGGCTTTTGGGGCAATGTATTAAAAAGTCTGAAGAATTGTGAATACTTTGGTGAAACTTGCTTGAGTATTTCAAACTAAATATATAATAATAATTTAAATTAAAATATTTAATAAAATAAATTAATACATTCAAATTATACAGAAAGATTATATAAATAAGACGTTATAGAAACATACCTTAATAAAATAAATATGTACAAAACATGTGTGTGTATGTATATATATATATATATATATATATATATATATATATATATATATATATATATATATATAATTTACCTGTGATGAAGATAAAAATGGAAATGGTTTTAAATTAAGAATAAAAACCTTCTTCTGTTCACACCCAGCATTCTGACTTTAATAATTTTTGTCCAAACTCCTCTATTCTCACTGAGATCAAAACCAATATTTATATTACATCCCTTGAACAATGTTTTTTTTTTAATGGAAAGTGTCTATAGTTACTTATAAAGTTATATCAAAGCATGTCTTTCCAAATGTAGTTTGTTGGTTTGTCTGTTAAATGTATGGAATGTATGGAAGTGCACATTTTGATTCAAAATGAAAGTACGTAAGAGCAGTGAAGTGTTACAGTCTAGTCAAACGACCGCGATATGAGTGAGAGGATATTAGAATAGTGGAATCTCCCACACTTCCCCCACACTTCCATTACCTGCCTGTGACCTTCAGGGCCGACATGGAGGGCTTTCACACGTCTGCGTGAACACCCACCTCAGCAGTGAAGGAAGTCCCTGTGATTGTGTCTTCCTCCAGCCCTTTCAGAGTCCTGCCTTTGTTGTGAGAACATGGGGGTACAGCCTTACAGTCAGGCACAATAGGCCAATAAAGATATTCTGATAATTGGCACCCCCTGAGGAATGTCCTATTGATGATAGGGTAGCTTCCCCAGTCTCCAGATCCAGGTCTGGCTCCTAAGGAGGGGTAAAGTAAGGACATATGCAGATATATAGCAAGAAAGCAAGATTGTGTTTATAGGCATTGCTCATTGGAACCAATGCTATCAGCTAGAAATTTATTTTTTAAACTGAAAATACACATGCATATATACATACATACATACATACATACATACATACATACATACATACATACATACATACATACATACATACATACATACATACATACATATATACACATTGTCAGTTTTGTAACACATATATAGGAAATGCAGTTCAAAGATCTCCAGGTCTGTGTTAGGCTTCACTTCACTACAAGGTGCTACTTCCTGGATAGTGCTTGACAGCATGGAGGCAAGAGTATTGTAAAAGATGCAACTGTACCAGGGGAGCTGAGCATCAGGTGAATCTATCTATCTATTAATATGCAAATACATTGATTGACAGCAGGTGGATACACTCATCTGAAGGTAAAGTTCATATCTTTGCCTAGTGTACAAGTATATTGTGCATTTGTATGATTGGTGGCTTCAGTTGCTTTCCATCTATCAGCTATAACTGTATGGCGTACACTGTATAACAGTATGACATGAACAGATTAGTGCCAAGTCTCAAAATGCTATTTAAAAAATAAATTAATTAATACATAAATAAAATAAAGAAACACATACATAAACAAATAAATACATACATACATACATACATAAAGTAAGTACATATGTTTGCAAACTTTACATATTTATCCAGGATTTAATCTTAAATAAACCTTTTGAGACTGAAGCCTCATCTAAGTAAGGATAACCGTTGTTGCTGTTGCTATTGTTGTGTATTTATATTTAGTTTGTGAGAGATGGTTAGATTAGTTTTAATAGGTAATACAATAATATCCACGATTTCAGTTACCTGTACCAATCCCAACCTGAAATCAAGTGACAGTAACCCAGTGCCCCCTGGTGGGAAAGTGTGGCATTTATTACTATGTAGACAGTTACTCTGTTCTTTATTGTGATCCTATATAAGTGTACCTAGCTTGATAAAGACTTTTAAAATTAATATGACATTCATTTCTAAAACAATCCCACTATACTCTGGTGTAAAAATGTGTTAATCGATATAAACATACATCAAAAATATATGCATTGGTAATAAGGTGATTGTGATATGGATCAAGAGGCTAAAATGTGTACAAAACGTGAAATCATTTAAATAAGTGAAAAATCCACAGAATTAACTAAGGTGACCAGTCATTGTTTTGGGGGCCAGTAATGGAAAATCCCATGGTAATGTGTTTGTCTTATTATAAAATGAGCGTTAAAATATTTATCTCACTTTGTTAGGCCACTGCCCCCCATAAAACATTGTGAGTAAGTGAGGTCGATAGACAGTCTAATGACTTATGGTTTGTTCCTGTT
The DNA here is from genome assembly GCF_036373705.1 of Amia ocellicauda. Classification (NCBI taxonomy): domain Eukaryota; kingdom Metazoa; phylum Chordata; class Actinopteri; order Amiiformes; family Amiidae; genus Amia; species Amia ocellicauda. The sequence goes on from NC_089860.1 coordinate 18,008,178, forward strand.
CCACTTACTGTAAGCTTGAACATCTGGTAAACACAACACCATTTGAGAAGCAGTCAGCTGATGAAAAAATGGTGCTCTAAAAGGCTCTATCTAATTAACACAAAGGAACATACAAGAGTAGCTGGGAAACATTATTTACGCAGAAATAGCATGAGGTGGAGAAGCCTTTTTAATATGTAGTGCAAACATTTTACTGCTGCATCCCTCAAAGTCATTTTTTTTTCTCAAAAAGCTTCCAGAACCGATGTATTGATATGATAGTCATGTTACAGGAATGAAAAGGAGAGTTGATAACATGTCTGCTGCTGGTGTGTTAATTTAATGTATAATTCATCATGATTTCAATGGAAATGTTTCTAAGTTTAAAATCATTTTGGGGGGATGTTTGAAGGACCAGCATTCTGGTGCAATATACACCAATCAGCCATAACATTATGACCACCTGCCTAATATTGTATAGGTCCCCCTTTTGCCACCACAACAGCCCTGACCCGTCGAAGCATGGACTCCACTAGACCTCTGAAGGTGTGCTGTGGGATCTGGCACCAAGACGTTAGCAGCAGATCCTTTAAGTCCTGTAAGCTGCGAGGTGGGGCCTCCATGGACCTGACTTGTTTGTCCAGCACATCCCACAGATGCTCGATTGAATTGAGATCTGGGGAATTTGGAGGCCAAGTCAACACCTTGAACTGGTGATTCATCAGACCAGGCCACCTTCTTCCATTGCTCCGTGGTCCAGTTCTGATGCTCACGTGCCCATTGTAGGCGCTTTTGGCAGTGGACAGGGGTCAGTATGGGCACCCTGACTGGTCTGCGGCTACGCAGCCCCATATGCAACAAACTACGATGCACTGTGTGTTCTGACACCTTTCTATCAGAACCAGCATTCACTTTTTCAGCAACTTGAGCTACAGTAGCTCGTCTGTTGGATCGGACCACACGGGCCAGCCTTCACTCCCCACGTGCATCAATGAGCCTTGGCTGCCCATGACCCTGTTGCCGGTTCACCGCTTTTCCTTCCTTGGACCACTTTTGATAGGTACTGACCACTGCAGACCGGGAACACCCCACAAGAGCTGCAGTTTTGGAGATGCTCTGACCCAGTCGTCTAGCCATCACAATTTGGCCCTTGTCAAAGTCGCTCAGATCCTTACGCTTGCCCACATCAACTTTGAGGACAAAATGTTCACTTGCTGCCTAATATATCCCACCTATTGACGAGATTATCAGTGTTATTCACTTCACCTGTCAGTGGTCATAATGTTATGGCTGACCTCGTCTTATAAAATCTCTTCTTGTATCCAGTTTACAGAATTGATAGAATCTGACACTTTTGGTTTGATCACTTCCCTGGGATTGCAGTCTTTAATCTTTCTCCACTTCCTTCTCTCAAATTCTGGCATGCACAACGAGTGATTAGTGCTTGATATCAGAATTAATCTCAGCATGCATTTTTGAGAAAGGACAAAAACTAAAGAAAACCCTTCATTGGTATGCTCATGCATGTCATTCATTATTGCATAGTTTAACCTCTCTATACTAATGTATTAATGTATGAATTGAATGTGTTCTCTAATGTGCCTCTGAATCACCACCAAACAACAACTGAAGAATGCAATTTCTCTCCCACAATATTGCCCAATGCTTGCATTACACAATGACTTGTTCTATTTGGATTTCTAGCCAAATGCATTCTATGTGATTAATCTGCATGCAAGGTTACAGTCTCTTAGCAAAATAAAACCAAAATACACACACGAGTCATACTAAAAATAAAATAAAACAATTGAAATCACTATATAAATCAAACAATGTTTTTCTTTTTTTTTTACTTATAGCTTGTGGTAGCTTTGGCCTGGCACATGTACAATAAATGGAGGATCTCTCAATTCTTAATGTGTGCCTTGTAAAATGTATCTTCCTCTCCAACGAATATGACCACATCCTTCAAATATATCATTATGTTGCCAGGGACTGTGTTGTAAAAATGGATGTGGATTGTCCTTTTAGATTGAATTCCTATGAATATTATTATTAGAAATAAATACTGTAAATGTTAACATTCTTTTAAATGTGTTCTATCTGCTGTTTGTTATATAATTCAAGATGAATTTGTTAAGACAAAAACTCAGTCGATTTCACTCTGCAGTTTTAATGAGTCTTTTTTTGTTCAGCCAGTGACGAGAAGGCAGAAAGTTTTAAACATCAGCTTGAATTGATCTGCTCTGGACTTCAGCTTAAAACAATTGTAATCATATATGTATATACAGTACTGTGCAAAAGTTTTAGGCAGGTGTGAAAAAATGCTGTAAAGTAAGAATGCTTTCAAAAATAAACATGTTAATAGATTATATTTATCAATTAACTAAATGCAAAGTGCATGAACAGAAGAAAAATCGACATCAAATCCATATTTGGTGTGATCACCCTTTGCCTTCAAAACAGCATCAGTTCTTCTAGGTACACTTGCACAAAGTCAGGGATTTTGTAGGCATATAGTCAGGTGTATGATTAAACAATTATACCAAACAAGTGCTAATGATCATCAATTCAATATGTAGGTTGAAACACAATCATTAACTGAAACAGAAACAGCTGTGTAGGAGGAATAAAACTGGCTGAGGAACAGCCAAACTCAGCTAACAAGGTGAGGCTGCTGAAGACAGTTTACTCTCAAAAGTCAGACACCATGGCAAGACTGAGTACAGCAACAAGACACAAGGCAGTTATACTGCATCAGCAAGGTCTCTCCCAGGCAGACATTTCAAGACAGACAGGGGTTTCCAGATGTGCCGTCCAAGCTCTTTTGAAGAAGCACAAAGAAACGGGCAACGTTGAGCACCGTAGACGCAGTGGTTGTCCAAGGAAACTTACTGCAGCAGATGAAAGACACATCATGCTTACTTCCCTTCGCAATCAGAAGATATCCAGCAGTGCCATCAGCTCAGAATTGGCAGAAAACAGTGGGACCCTGGTACAACCATCTACTGTCCGGAGAAGTCTGGTCAGAAGTGGCCTTCATGGAAGACTTGTGGCCAAAAAGCCATACCTCCGATGTGGCAACAAGGCCAAGCGACTCAACTATGCATGAAAACACAGGAACTGGGGTGAACAAAAATGGCAGCAGGTGCTGTGGACTGATGAGTCAAAATGTGAAATATTTGGCTGTAGCAGAAGGCAATTTGTTCACCGAAGGGCTGGAGAGCAGTACATGAATGAGAGTCTGCAGGCAACAGTGAAGCAGGGTGGAGGTTCCTTACAAGTTTGGGGCTGCATTTCTGCAAATGGAGTTGGGGATTTGGTCAGAATGAATGGTCTCCTCAATGCTGAGAAGTACAGGCAAATACTTATCCATCATGCAATACCATCAGGGAGGCATCTGCTTGGCCCCAAATTTATTCTGCAGCATGACAACGACCCCAAACATACAGCGAAAGTCATTAAGAACTATCTTCAGCGTAAAGAAGAACAAGGAGTCCTGGAAGTGATGGTATGGCCCCCACAGAGCCCTGATCTCAACATCATCCAGTCTGTGTGGGATTCCATGAAGAGAGAGAAGCAACTGAGGTGCCTAAATCCACAGAAGAACTGTGGTTAGTTCCCCAAGATGTTTAGGCCAACCTACCTGCTGAGTTCCTGTTTTGAAGGCAAAGGGTTGTCACACCAAATATGGATTTGATATAGATTTTTCTTCTGTTCACTCACTTTGCATTTAGTTAATTGATAAATATAATTATTAACATGTCTATTTTTGAAAGCATTCTTACTTTACAGAATTTTTTCATATATATATATATATATATATATATATATATATATATATATACCACCATCACCATCAGCCCATGTTGATCTTAAGTCCAGTTTTCTTCAAATTGTGAGTTCTTCAAATTATATAATACATAAATAATTACATATTTCATTAATTATTAACCTGCCATCTGAGCAATATTAAATACTGTGCAGCAAACAGGTGAGCTCACATTTCATTCTATCCAGATATGTGGGTGTTCGCCATGGTAACCAGCTAAGAGAGACGCTAAGTTACTCAGAGGGTGTTTCGCTTTGAAAGAGCCTCTGTCTGACTGTTCTTAGCTGCGTGCTCAGAATGTTGTCCCATTTCCGTAAGAACATGAGCTTAAGTACAACCACATGTTGACACATATGCAGCTGGTCACCAGTGACTAAGAGGAAGGGATGCTGAGAAATTCTAAAATGTATTAATTGTTGTTCTTAAACAACAGGATTCATAAAAGTAATAGTTAGGCTGTTATCTGTTGCCGGATTGACTGTTAAAAAAATATATCCATTCAAGACTGATACATTTAAAAAGATTTCCACATTATGAAAGTGCAGAATTAAACTGGTTATTATAGGGAAATCAGTTACAGTTTAAATAGAACACAGAAAGGTTAGGGGATGGTGAATGATTGGAGAAAACTACAAAGTATAAATTCAGGATATCTATCTTAGAATTGCTATTTTTTTATGTTATTTAACATAAATTTGAATTGCATAAGAAGGAAAACTGCAAATGTGATTCTTGTTTAGCTGTGATAGTAATGATATATGGCATCAACTGATATATGTCCCACTCATTTCTCAGTGCTTTATTTATAATTTACATAAACTATGATACCTTATAGGAAACTAATAGCAATAGTTTTCTGTTAATTAATCTGACTCTCAAGTGCAATTTATACTGGTTTTCAAGATAACCACCATATTGAATAAAAATATTTAACTTCGCAATGAACGCACATATGATTTTGGCTCTTTATTCATGTCGCAGTCTCACAATGTTTCACATTTCCTCTCATGATTAACTCCAAGAAAAAATTGCGGAATATCATTTTATTAGATTTCTCAACATAGTTTAATTTAGCTGTGAAAGAAAAACTATAGTTAATATCTCCCAAAGGAAGTTAAATGTTTATTTTTCTTCTAAGATAAGTCTTGCTCATGGTACAAATGCCTGCATTTTTTCTTCAGAACACAATGTTCTTTTGTCATAAATAAATAAATAAATAAATAAATAAATCATTGACCACAGGATACGGGATTTTTAAATGAATGAATGAATTATATGTGTGTGTGTTCTGTACAGTATATTATTAAACCAAAAAAAGTGTCTTCTTTGATTTTAATTTTTTAATTTTTTACATATTTGGTCGAATCTGGAAATAAAAAGACTTAATGTGATTTGGTTTTATTTCACAGAATCTAAGGTTTTCATTCTTCACTTCACACAAAAAATGTAACTGTAACATTCGGTCATACAGCAATTAAATTCAAGGTGTTGAATTAGAAAAATAAATATAGAATATTTGATCTGTTGATCCTAGTTTTGGTTTCAGTAATAGCTTTTTTAACCATTTTCAGGAGACATTTTATTCATGTAATATAATCTGTATTATTAAATTGATGTTTGTTTTGTCCATAAGTATAGGAGATCATTACCAATAGGTTTTTGCAATTCCTATCTTCCACAGAGGTTTTGTGCTTAATCCATCTTGTCTCACTAAGTTTCATGTTCGTGTTTAGAAATATATTTTCTACTGTTAAATAGTGTTCCCAGTTTGAATGGAAGAGTTGCCCTTGACATGATTAGACACTTCAGTGGGTTGAAATGACTGTGGGAATGCGTCGATCAGCCATGTCTGAGCATTGCACTGGGGTTGTGGTGGCTAATTTGCATTTATTTTTGAATAGACACACCTGATGATAAGAAGATGTAATTGACCTTGGTCATCCAGGCTATAACTATGTTCAAAAATAGCTTTAAAAACTAGACAGACATCTGGACCAAAATCAAAGCCACAGACAACTTTGGTCTGCCTAATTTCCTCTTGCGGTGAACCACATTTTATTAATCTAATCTAAAAAAAAATATGAGTTTAAGTCATCTGTTTGGGCAGCATCCCGAGAAGTTATACAACTTGAGAGATATAACTCCAGACTTGCATTACCACGTTTAAATAATACTTATGAAACATAAAAGGAAACACTGACAATCAACTGAAATGCATGCTCATTAAGTTGGGCATGGAAAGAAAAATACTTTTTAGAACTGTTTATTCATTGCAGCAATCAAGCCTTCACCAGTAAAGTATCTGTTTTAAACTCTTCTCTGAGACAATTACTTTAATTTAGTTAAGCTATTGTTACTGTTGTTGTTGGTTTATTTATCATTAAATATAATTAAAAGCAACATAAAAAAGTACTATTTCTGCCTAGCTAGATCTCAAAGGTTCAAACTCTCTAATGAATTTATTCTGAGTGTAAAAAGGTCTGCCTTAATTTCCAGTTTGTCTGAATTCCCCAATTTGTCCACAGCTTGTCTGAAATCCCATCTCTTTGGAAAGAGATTTGAAATACCAAGCTGTCAGAAAAAAAATACAGCTGTCAATTTCCATCTTTGAGAATAAAAGCCAACAAACTTTATCAGATTCTATCTATCTATCTATCTATCTATCTATCTATCTATCTATCTATCTATCTAATCTTTGTGCATGTAAATATCATATTAACAGAATGTTAAATGAAAAGACAGAACAGAGTTGTAATTTAATCAACCTATATAACAGCCTTCAAAATTACAATGTAAAGAGCTGGAAAGGATGGCCACCCCAGCTGGCCCTCAAACACACACTGCACTGTCCTCTTCAATCTAATAACTTTGTTCACAGCAGCTTTCTAATTAGTTCCACAAGGCGTTTCAATCCGCTATAACAATTACAGGAGTGAGTTTGCACAGTCCAATTTAGCCCCCCTTCACTCCCCCTCCCCCAAAAAAATCCTCTTTAATAAAAAGAAAGCCCTTAGTCAGCTGCTGGCGTGGGTTATGAATTTTCTAGCCATCCACTCATATCCTGGGAAAAAAAAAAATAAGGAAAAAAGCCAAGATTGAAAACAGACCCAGCCACTCTCGTGCTGAGAGCGGGAGAGGAACGTACCCTTTCGCAGTCCTTTTGAATTAAAGCCTAACTTTTTCCTGTTTTAAACAGAGGAATCAAGCTCTTGTTTTTAAGGTTTTTTTGTTTTTCCTCTTCTGTTCCTTGGAAATGCAGAGACTGTTCGTTTTCACTGACTTCTGAGGAGAGATTTCAATCATTTTCGAAGGCTGTTTTTTCTGGGACTTGAGGCATTGAAGCTTACCAAAGCATTCTCTCAGAACATTTTGTTTTTTATTTGGTGCTTGTTTCCACGACTTTGCGAGAAAGAGAACTGATTTAACAAAGAGGGAATTATATCTTAAAAGGGACTTTCACTGCTGACTGACTGACATCTCTGACAATATGACTCATAGAAAGTAGTAGTGACATATGTATACTACTACTAAAAAGCAGAAGTATACATATATCTTCATTGATCATTTGGTCTAATGTTTTGAACTTGGAAAGCTGCTGCAGCAGGATTCTCTTTATCTTTTTAGAAATAAGAAGCTTTTACTGCTTTATCTCTGGCTGCCCCTGTCCTTTCATTTGAATAAATAAACAAAGTCCCGGCTCCTCTTTCATGGGCTCAAGGGGCTAAACAGATTACAACAATCATCCCTGCAGATTTGAGGCATCTACCAGAGTTCTACAAAGAGAGCTAATTGGAAACTGTTACTCACACAAGGCAGCTGGAAAGCAGTTCAAGACCTGGACAGAAAGCACCCTTGGACAATGTTTTAGCCCCTCAAAAAAGGGACTGTTGACAAAGTAGACATTGAAGGTAAGTCTGTTTCTCTGTGTGGGGGACATTTGTGTTTTATTTAAGTTCTCTTAAAGTGCTTGAATGCCTTATTGTCAGTGCAAGGGAATGTCAAGAGCTCAAGAAATGAGTTTGTCGCTCAGGCATAATTGTGTAAAGACTTGGTGGGTTGTGTCACTTTTTTCTGACAGCTAGCACTTCTTGTGTTGGCAGGATTTAAATTCTGGAATATTATCATGAGCTCAGAAATTGATTTTGTTCAATGTTTTTGGCATCTAGTAGTGTTTGGAATGTTATACAGATATATCATCTTGTTTAGTTCATATTTCCACATGATCTCAAACAAGTGTACATGCATGCATTATTAGATTTGGTACTTATATGAATATATGCAATTGAATATGTTTTAGATCCTTATAAAAACAGCACAAGGGGAATGGTCTTATCATTTCTATAAATGGCATATTTGAAATACAAGCATAATATAGGATCAGGAAACAAATATATCTCGTATCAACAAATGTATGTATATCATGCATGTAGACCTGTATATAAAAAATGGTTGACTAATAGATTAATATAAGTATTTAGAGTTTAGAAATGTACTATTAATGTTACAAACCTGCTGTGCTTCTTCGAGTTCTTTCTCATGCTACATTAGTGCTTGACTTTAAAGCTGCTATATGCACTGGTCTGTTTTCTCTTCAGGCTGTGGAAGTTTACTTTCTGTTTACTTTCACACAATTAGACCATGTTTGACAAGTTGTTCCTCTGGCTGTGGAATCTGGGAACTCTGTGTCTTCATGCTTGTACTGGCTTTGCATATGGACTGTGAATAGATTCGGTAACACAATGGTAAACAAACAATCAAACATAAAATCCATGTAGATAGAGTTACCGAAACCTAACATATGCTAAGGTTTGGGTGCAATGTATTATGTAGGAAGGCAGGCAGGCTGTAAAGAAACATTTCTAGATTACCTTGACACTCCCCTTTGCAAATGGGTTTGAGGACTTAAGAATTGTAATTGTCAGATTTTTGGCATAAAATTGTGGAATGCCTTCAAAACAATTACAAGATAAGACTTTGATAAGAACCACTGCCTTGCTGCAGAGGGCATGAGGGAAATCGCAGAATTAATTTGGCAGATTATGTAGTCACCACAGTTTGTATACTGTAAGTTGTAATCTTTGTGTGATGGGTATACCATTTACATTGTTTTGTTTGCATTTTTTTTTCTCCGAAAGGTCATGGGAAACTGTGCAATATAACAATAATAATAATAAAGTAGGCATTCCTTGTTTTTCTTACGCTTTAGTTAAAACAGATGTTGAAGTTAGATCTTTCAGCTGTGAACTACTAATAACTTCTGAGGCTGACAGAGTTCATTTGTATTGGTTAGAATGAAGTTTAGGTCAATGGTTATCACTCGCAGTGCATTTCAGCAGTTGACATCGACAACTTATATTCAAAGTAATTCAAAGTTTCTGCCCCTGTGAATTGTAATTCTTCATAGCTGTGTTTTTAATAGTTTTTTGGTCACCCTACATCAATGTGATACATCAATTTAAATAATAATGAGGCTGCCAATGGCCTTAGGCAACACAGAGAACCTTTAATTTAAATGTTATATAAGGGTCTATGAAGCAGGTACTAGTGTGTTGTCTACAAGAGAGTTGGAGGAGTTTCAATATGAGGGTGAGATTTATTTGTTTTGCTTGCTCAGGCAGACTTTCAAACCCATGAAACCTCTTGCATTATTTCAGTATTTTTGTATGAGAAGAATATTGTTGCCCAAGACTAGAAGTAACCTTAAATATTGTATCTGTTATGAACTCTAGTATTTTTTTTTATTATCAGTCAAACAATAAATTTGTCTGAAAATGAAATGTTTTATATATCTATATATATATATATATATATATATATATATATATATATATATATATATATATATATATATATATATATATAAAAAAAAGTTTTCCCTTTTTCACAGAGCAATCAGGGACTCTGAAGAAGTCAGACAGTTTATCTGTCTCTTGAAAGTGGCAGGTTAAAGAGGGCCTGTCCATTTTGATATTGACTTTTCAAGTTAACTATGTGTATTGAGAGCTGTTGTGGTAAAGTTTCCTCAATTGATAACGGATTGCAAATAGGAAATTATCCACTGCAGGCGCTCTGTAAAAATATGTTGATTTTGTGACTCAACAGTCCTGTTCTGTTTCCACCAGGGATCTGTGTTTCCTCAGTCTTCGATTCTTATCTGTCCCTAATATGTCTGTTTTAGGGTTTTGCTGTGAATGAAGATACAATACCCTAATTGGCAAATATAGTTAGGCTTATACCAAATTAAAACATTGACTTCTCACTAATCACAAACCTGTACCCTATTGTGTTTTTATTTATATGCTTTGATTGAAGTTCCATTGACCAATCCCAAATTCATTTTATTTGTAACGAATCCAATAAAAGAAAAACATATTTTTTTAGGCTCTAGACTTGGACGGTGATATGGAAAAGAAGAGGAATTTAGAGCGCATGGCTATAATTGAATTCAGCTGTCGCATTTTGTGGGAGTCTGCTGTCCAGGGCTGAGGATGTTATTCCCTGCAGAATTTAAAGGGAAAGGCATTTTCTGCCAGATGGGAATAGTTTAAAGGGCAGCGTGTGTCTCTGCCACGGTACCTGCTTTAACATTGCCAAAGCTGTCAGAGAGTTCCAATAAGATTTTAATGACAATTTCCTTCTAAGACAGCTGATTTAAGCCTTTACACAGTAATGCATAAAGAAAGTCTATGTCCTGCTGTGACTTCAGGAGTAATATGAGGGTTTAATTTTATTAAGAAGTGAGAAAAAAAATATTTTTTGTTGTGATAAGAAAAGGAAAGTTTTTATGAATATGTATTGTGAATGGAATACAAGCTACCTAACAACACATTATTATATACACTACTATTAAAGGACTAACTGCCAGGTTTGATTAAAACAAAAGCAATAATTTTATTTTAATATATTTACATTTAAAATGAACAGATTGTAGTGCACATAGGTAGCTAAATTGATAAACAATGGGATGTTATACATGGCCCACATCTGTGTTTTCTTTCTGCTTTCTCCCTGTATGGCAGCCTTATTTAAATATGAACCAACCATAACCCACAACTTCCTATACAAGTTCGAGACATTTCCTACATCAACAGTACTGAACTGCATCCAAGTAACAGTAAACATTTACCACATGCAAACATGTAACTAATGAAACTGCATGTTCCAGTAAGCGAACCACATCAATGCTGGAATTAGGGCAATAAGAATAACATGTTTGTCACACTTGTCTGATGCAAGGCTTAAATCCACTAACTTGCTGTCATCTCAGTTGTAGTTATACACTGAAGCATTGTTTTAAACCAGTACTTATACAATAGATATTATACGCACTGAGGTGGGTTCATCCCTGTACACATGTAGCAATCTTGGAGTCCTGACTAATTACTTTTTGTGGCACAGTGATTTAGAATTGAAATTGAACTGGAGGACAGGTTATATCAGTGGTGTAGTCCAGGGCATACGCAGGCCCACACAACTTGGGTATACCCACAAAGACTTTGTGTATACCTTCCTATAACTAATAATAAGTCTGCTGTTCGTCTGCCACTCGGTCAATGAATCACCTACAGGGCCATTCTTCCAATAGGGTGCCCTTTGTGTCCCTGTGCCATATTTTGGATACGATAACTGATTATTTTCAAAATAATTAATTTATCATAAAGGTTTAAGTAATTCCTATTCAGAATAACTTGTAAAAACATATAATTTAAAGTAAAAAAATTGAAAATGAAAGGACAAATCAGTATTCTGCAATGTTCCTATTCATCTTTTTACTAAGTCCTTTAAGAGTATAACTCACTAAAACCTAATGTATTTATTACAAAATACAACTTAGTGTATTGTTTTTCAACTATAAATCTGTAGAATAAATGCATATTAATATAAATGTAACTATTTAGTACTGTCCCTGAATCCACTGTCAAACCTGTTACCTGAGATAAACCCCTCTGCAGAATAATTAATTTGATGATCTTCAGCATGTGACATAATATTAAAGGAGGAAGACAACTTCAGGTAGGTGTCTTTTTTTTTTTTTTAAGCTAAATTGTTTGGGTTCATAAGATACTTTATAAATGTTAAGTATGTTATGCAAAGGTAAGAAGAAAGCAAATATATATCCATAAATGTATAATTAGTTGAATAAACTCCAAAAAAGCCTTCACCAGAAGCGCACCATGTGCAGCCATGTGCTTTACCACATGGGAAATAAAGGCCAAACTTTGTTATGTAAGTCAACCCTGTTACCGGTTAACGCAGAGTTGACACTAAATATAATTTAAACAGGAATTTATGGCTTTTAATTTACAGGTTTTCTGCTGTTAAGCTTGGAAAAAGTGGTTTCAGTTAACTTAAAATGCTGTTTATAATACAAAAGGTTTATTTCCCAAAATACAAACTGATTTAAAAAATGTTCACAAGGTACAAAAGGCAAATGGTCATTTTTTTGGAAAAATGACCCAGCAAACTCCACCCTTGTGGCCAGCAACTGTATATTACAGTATACCCACTACTTCAGTCTCCACTATAGCACTGGTTTATACCACCCAGTTATTCTTGATGTAGTCCAGGCAGAACCCTTTATAAGATCTAGACCCCTAATCTAATCAGCGGTTGATACCAGAATGGTGGTGCTCAGTTTGAAGGATGTATACTTGCTGTCATTGGGAGGATTGCAATCTGAAATTTGCTAGTCTCTTTGGGAATTCTAAAGTAATTGTTTTGTATTCTTTGGGTTGTCAGTCAAATAAAACTCCACAGTTTGGCCACAGTACTTTTATTTGGCACAGGGTTCACCCTGGAAAATAAAACATTTTTGAAAATGTATTTTGTAATTTGTTTTCATTTACATGATTTTAAAATGTTACAACCATATGTGAGAAAAATCAAGGATCCATTCAGGTTGATTATTAGAACCATAGGAATTCTGTAAATTGAGTGTCATCACTCAATTTAATATTTAATTTAATCTGTAATTATTATGATTATTATAATCTGCTTTAGCCTATTACTGAAGTCAGTCAAATTCAAGACTTTGTAAAATAAAAGTATTCTGAACAGCTGTGCAGGCATTGTGAATACAAATGACATTTGTAATGGACTGAAGTCTTGCCTCTAGTAGGAATGCAATAGGGACTGACCAGTGAGGGTCTCTTGGGGAAATAAATCCATCGTTCCGGAAAGATATAAAAAAAAACTGTTTATTTTTACTCTAAGGCATCTGTTCACTGTTCCCACAGACTACTCCAAAATCCCGATCTTAAAGACAGATCCAAGACAAATTCTTTCATTATTTGTGAATGGCTCAGGGCTACTGCACACTAGCTGTGAATAGTGATCGTGTAAAAGGGATAAGCTGTCCAAGCAGATGTTTAATTTTATTAAACCCCCCGGTTCATATCACAGTATCTTTTTTTTTCTTTGAGTTGACATTCTGTCCAGTTGCGTCTTAATATAAACATTCAAATATAAATACAACTCAAGGGTGAGCCGGTTCCCACAACATATCTGTGAAGAAGACCGGATGAATTGGTGTACATTTAACAATGAATCAGATTGTTTGAATCACTTAGATAAAAATAAATATAAGCAAGTATACATTATGTTCTTCAGGCACAGAGAAGCTTGTTATTTTGTGTTCTATGGGTAATATCTTGTGTGTCATTCTTTCACTCCCACACATGGGCTCTGTGCATCCAATACAGGAAATTACTGCTCCCTGGCTGGGTTCATGGAGGGGTTGCATTGCTGTTCCTTTGCTTTTTATTTGTTTTGTTTTTTTAAATTGATAGCATCTCATCGGATACATAAAAAAAAAAAAACAGTCAGTGCCAAATCTGATGGGAAAATGGCTTTTCACGTCACAGTGACCTTACTGCCAGATTTAAACAGCTGCATTTCCAAAGCTTCCACGAAAACTGTTAATGCTCAAAGAGATTTTATCATTGTGATTCGGCCGCGTTTGATATTAAAATGCGTTGGCTGAGTAGGATAGCCTCGGGGAAAGGGAAGATAGGGAGGTTCAGTTAGGCTTCAAAGGCAACTTCCTCCCCAGGCAGGCTCAAGAGGTTGGATATTCAGAATAAACCAATATTTACCTTTCCTATTGCTGTGCCCTATTACAAATATACAGAGACATTTACAATTTCTTGCTGATTCTGAGCATAAAATGTATCTCAGCATGTTTGATACATTTTGGTGTACAAACTTCTGAGAAGTAGAAAAGCAAGTTATAGCTTATAGATGTAGTTAATAAGACTCTCGTCAGCCTTGAAAGAGAGGAAACCATTTAAATCATAAAGGCTTATCAAGCTGTACAATTGGTGCCTGATCACAGTGTACCGGAATGGCTGTAAACTATGATAATATCAGATGGGATGGGAATGACAACACAGACATTTTTCATGACATCTGAATATGAAGATCTAAGCTTCACAACTGAGACCCCAGGCAAACCAGCATTCATTCCCTGAATATAAGGCAGCACTATGGTGAAGTTCAGGCAGTAATTCTTACCCAGCACACCACAAAATAGCTTTGTCATATAGACAGACTGTGGTGGATTTACTAATTACCAGTTAGGCATTTTATCTGACCATTTATAGATTATTTGAATACAGCACCTGATGAATCACTGGGTGGATTACAAAGAATTATTAAAGACTTCTGACGCATGCATGTAATTTTAGCTTATCACTGCTTGGGGCCACTGTGCTCTAGGTTGTTTGTGTCTAAATTCTGACCAAAGAGCCACTGGATGTATTTTTGTTTAGTCTCCAAAGGAATAAACCAGATTGAATTACATTTATTATCCTTCCTCCGGAGACTTTCTGACAATCTGCCAATTGCCAACATTTTATGTTACAGTGACAAGAGGAAAAAGAGTTCCCACATTTCTCAAACACTGTAATTCTGTTAACCAATTGCTTAAGTGAAAAGTTTCCCACTCAAGCCTAATTTCCAGATGATTTATTTTGATTTCAAAGGGACTTCAGTCTCCATGGACATTTTTGCACTCATTACTTGGTCTAACTGTAGTTCAAATTGATCAAATTTCAAACTCTAATTTAAAACCTGCCCACCGTATTTCACCAAAATCCAATAAATGGTCCGTTTAGTTTTGTTATTGTCAATTTGTATGTTCGAGTTCATATGGTGCTTTTACAGTTTGTAAGAGGTGTCAGCTTGAATTACAAGGAAGGGCTGTTTCATTTGGCCCTCTCCACTATTTCTTTATTTTTCTCTTTAAAAAACAACAAGAAATTATACAATGTTGACCATTTCATTGGCTTGAACCCATGATTCTTCATCAAGTTTCCTAGTCTAGCTCAGTCTCTTTCTTTCACTTAGTCTAAACCTCTGGCAAAGATTTTCCCCTGACAGGCCTCTTTTCAATTTAATTCCCTTCTGCTTGGCATGAAGACTCTAACCTCTCCTATTAAATACCCAACACACATTTTTTTCGGTCTTCCACTTTCTCTTAAAGCAATACTTGTACATTCTTGAACACTTCTTCTTTCTTTGCTGTATTTTTAAATATTTTAGATATTGCAGAAAAAGTAAACAATAACAAATAAAGTGTACCAACAAGTACAATAAATGATCGAATTAGGCAAATGTATTCCTTTACAGGATCTTCAGCAGTAGACTACTTCTGGACTCATTAAACATGCTGGACATCCTACAGGTTCACTATGATAATGTAAAATATAGCAATGGGTGTGCCTATGTAGTCAGTGCAGAGCCCCTGCCCAAATCTTTTGCCGTAGTGGGATTAATACTGGATGGAGCTGCTGTGGCGTGGCTTGTGCGGCGCGGATGGAATTCCAAGTGGGGAGCTCCAACCGCACCGGCTACTTGTAGTTCTCACATTACAGTAATAATCTACCTGTTCATTAGCCTAAATTAATTATTTTGTGAAATAATCAAGTACACCTGCATTTCTCCAATCCAATTTTTTACAATGACATACATTTAGTGGTTTACACATTTTTGCTCCAGACTTAATCACAGTCAGCAGCAACCACTTCATGTGTAGTCTGAAGTCTGTCAGTCAACAACGTTCCTGACTGATATTTATTACTCACTTTGAAGGTTTTAATAACTCTATCTAGACCAAACTACAATTGCCAAATTCCATTAGCTGATTTTAACTTATTAGCTAATTCGCTAACTTGATCATTGTTGCTGCAGAACTAGTAGCTGTGTTATAACATAGATTTACAGTTAGGTCCATATATATTTGCTCAGTGACACAATTGTCATCATTTTGGCTCTGTACACCACCAGAATGGATTTAAAAGGAAACCATCAGTGAATGGTATAGGAATTTCACCCATTTTTATATGTGGTCCCCCCAGTTTTAGGGGCTCAAAAGTATTTAGACAAACTGACATAATCATGAATTAAATTGTGAGTTTCAATACATGGTTGCAAATCCTTTGCAGTCAATGACTGCCTAAAGTCTGGAACCCATAGACATCTCCAGATGCTGGGTTTCTTCCCTGGTGATGCTCTGCCAGGCCTGCACTGCAGCTGTCTTTAGTTCCTGCTTGTTCTTGGGGCGTTTTGCCTTCAGTTTTACCTTCAGCAGGTGAAATGCTGCTCAATTGAATTCAGGTCAGGTGATTGACTTGGCCACTGCAGAACATTCCACTTCTTCGCCTTAAAAAAGTATTGGGTTGCTTTCGCAGTATGCTTCGGGTCATTGTCCATCTGCACTGTGAAGCGCCGTCCAATGAGTTTTGAAGCATTTTGCTGAATCTGATCAGATAATATAGCCCTGAACACTTCAGAATTCATCCTGCTGCTTTTGTCAGCAGTCACATCATCAATAAATACAAGGGAGCCAGTTCCCTGAGTAACCATACATGCCCATGCCATAACATGCTTCACAGATGAGGTGGTATGCTTCGGATCATGAGCAGTTCCTTCCCTTCTCCATACTCTCCTCTTCCCATCATGCTGGTACAAGTTGATCTTTCTTCCAGAACTGTACAGGGTTCTTTAGAAAACTCTAATCTGGTCTTCCTGTTTTTGGGGCTTACCAATGGTTTACATCTTGTGGTAAACCCTCTGGATTTACTCTGGTGAAGTCTTCTCTTGATTGTTGACTTTGACACAGATACGCCTACCTCCTGGAGGGTGTTCTTGATCTGGCCAACTGTTGTGAAGGGTTTTTTCTTCACCAGGGAAATAATTCTTCTGTCATCCACCACAGTTGTTTTCCATGGTCTTCCAGGCCTTCTGGTGTTCCTGAGCTCACCAGTGTGTTCTTTGTTTTCAAGAATGTACCAAATAGTTGATTTGGCCACACATAATGTTTTTGCGATCTCTCGGATTGGTTTGTTTTGATTTCTCAGCTTAATGATGGCTTGCTTCACTCGCAGTGGCAGCTCTTTGGACTTCATATTGAGGGTAACAGCAACTGATTCCAAATGCAAATGCCACAACTGAAATCAAATCTAGACCTTTTATCTGCTTACCTGTAATTGAACTGATGAGGGAATAACGCACAACTAACCAAATAGTATTACAATATCTTTCTCTTGAGCTTGTTTCTCGTCTTCAGTTTTTTATTTTCATTATTACGCTTTAATGTACCAGATTGTTCTTGGGTTTTTTCGACATTATAATTTGGTCGTGTCGCGATCCTAAAATATCTTTTGTTCTTCTTTTCTGCCACACCCAAACCATTAGCACACATACGATGAACAGTCGCAGATTGATGGCAGGTTTCCAGCACATAAATTATGATTTCTGTTATGGTAAACTATTATTATTATATATTTTTTTATTTCTTGGCATAAGTGCAAAACAAAGTGCAAAAATACAGTTAAGTACAAGGCATCAATCATTACAAATTCAATTTAACTAAAACATAGTAATACAAAATACAATTTACAAATTCCAATTTACAATTTACACAAGTACAGTAAGTGAGGTCCTACATCCTGGAAGGTGAAAGCTAAGTACTGACAAGATGTAGGGTCATAGTCAAGGGCTACGGTAAAGGGAGCAAGGAGGAAAACAAAAGCACAAGGAGCATAATAAAACTGTGAAGTGCTATCTAGCAGGGATAAAAGGACTAATATTACAAGTACTGTTGGAAAAGATGTGTCTTGAGTAAGCGCTGGAATGAGGTCAAGGACTCTGCTGTTTTGACTTCAGTGGGCAGGTCGTTCCACCATTTAGAGTCCAGGGATGAGAAGGAGCGGCTCTGGAGGAAGGAGAGTGGAGAGGAGGTAGAGTTAGTCTTCTGGCACTGGAGGAGCGCAGTGGTCTGGAGGGGATGTATGGAGAGACAAGTGTCTGAAGGTAGCTTGGTGCAGTGTGGTCAAGACAGCGGTAGGTGAGGGTCAGTGTCTTGAACTGAATGCGTGCCGGTATCGGGAGCCAGTGGAGGGACCGGAGCAGTGGAGTAGCGTGTGCGAATCGGGGCAGAGAGAATACCAGACGAGCCGCAGAGTTCTGGAAGAGCTGGAGTGGCGGGTAGTGGATGCAGGCAGGCCGGCCAGGAGGGAGTTGCAGTAGTCCAGGCGGGAGAGGACCAGTGACTGGACGAGCAGCTGAGTCGAGTAGTCGGTGAGGTAGGGACGGATCCGGCGTATGTTGCTCAGGACTATGAGACTATGTTGCTCAGGACTATAAACTATGGTTTCCATGATGCCCCTGGACACGACTCTCATGAACAAAATTAGTAAATTCTTTGAAAACTGACCACTGTAATCATTTATGAGAATTACACAAAATGCACAAAAAATAATTAATAATTGACATTTTAGTGTGTCTTATATATTTTCTATCTATAATTTGTAGATGCAGTACTCACCCACAAAAACCATAAAATGTATGAAAGTTAAATAATATATTTGCAAGGGGTACGGCATAAATATTTGGCCAAAAAGACAATGTTCTTCCCCTTTTTTCCAGCACCGTTCCCACATGCTGTTTATATTAATTGTGGGAAGCTGAACCACAGTGAGTGGGTGGTGTGTAAAGAGAATATCCTTACATGAATCATTTTAATGGGGAATGCTATCAGATAGGTTTATATATTTGTTATTTGTTGTAGAAGGAACAGTCCATCTGCAGGAGTGGGAGTTCATTATCTGGGGACTAGTTTGGCAGTCTTTGGCAGGGCATACATCTTTACATTTTGCAAGTGACCTATTTCGAGGTTACAGTGACCTAGTTCGAAGAGGTTACATTGAAGGATCCAATTTGTTCAACAATCCATGCTTTCGGTGTTGATTTTGTATTTTGTCTTGTGTCCATATAGACATGGAGCCTTTATCAAGGACAGCACTTACAAGCATTCCTTACGTATTTCAAAGTGTATCTTGCCTTTGTACCCACAACCACAAAAAAAACAATATTCAGTTGCTAAAGCTTGAACAGCACCCCAACAATTAGCTTCTTCCTTCTTGTGACCTACACCTTTGACATTTTATACACAAAGACGGCTTCAATGATCTATACAAGTGTGAGCCCTCCACCCCCACCATGTTGATTAACGTGATTTTCCATTGCTTTATCGTCTCTGAGGAATACTCTCCTCCCACAGTTGCCTGCTTCCGCTCTCCTCTTTTCCCACCCTCTCACTGATTCCAGTCCTCCAGTTTGTCTTTAATCACTTCCAGACCCCAGCCACCCCCTTCTGGAGATTCCCATCTGGTCGCATATTACATGATGCAGCGCTTATTCACGGACACATTTCCTGTCAAAGTCCCTATACCCACAGAAGCCAAACAATGTTGCCTTCAACCAGAGAGACCCCTAGGATAGTGTCCCCAAGGCCAATCTGTTTGTATATGACTGTGGGAGGATGCCCTTGTAAGGCAACAGTGTCATGAGATTGTAACCTTGTAGCATGTATAGGCAATGTAAGTATATTAATGGTGATCATAAAGCTTCAAGAAACATTCGGCAGGGTTTGACATAACCTCAGTACAGTTCAAGCATCATGTTACTCAGCATGCATCAGCAACTGCCAGATGAGAGAACTTTAAGCCATTTCTAGAAACGTATACGTCCTGTAGGCGCTCAGACTGCCTTAAGGGCTTTCATGAACAAGACCGCAATAAACTATGAACAATGGAGATTGTGTCTTTAATGTTATTGTCTCTTTAAGTGTGGAGAAAGATATTACAATTGTGAGTTTGACCTGAAAGTAACCTTACAGTTACAAAAATACTAAACAGACAGCCAAACAATATGGTGCAATATGATCACTGATGATAAAGATAGTGACATGACATAAAACATGCTTTCAGCTTACACTGAAACTACAGGTTTAAAATATTAGGTCTTCATATACATAATATAGTATTCTCAACATAAATGCATTCAAACTAAGAAGAAACATCTAGAAAACAAATATGAAAGTTATAAATACATCATACAGATTTTTGTTATACAGGTTCCCAATACATGTTTGATTCTTAATTAAGAAAATGTGAATTAAGTTTAAATTGAAAAATAATGTTCCTTAGACCATCTGGAGAGCAGATTGATGTGTGCGTTTGAGGTTAGCATTCAGATTGAATTGATTTAGACAATGGTGGGTCAAGTTTTCTTGTTGCGTTAATGTAAATGTCTATCAAATCCCTGTGTTATTTTTACTTTTAATTGCTTAGTTCAGTGCCAATACCACCAGCCAAAGCACTTTTGCAGAATTCCCCCCCTGTTGGCACAAATGCCACTAGACTTGTCAAACAGAAAACAGACTTCTAAGTCAATGATGAGTTCACAAGCTCTCTGAAGTACATTAATGAGATGGCTCTGGGGTGTTATTTACTGTGTTTATATATAAAAAAAGTGTTTTTCTTTCTTTATTGCTGTATCCATAGTGATATATGATAGGAAAATAACAGAAAAACCTTCAATGAAGATTCTTTCAATTTTTCGGTTTTGGTTTCATTTATATATTTATTTACTTACCGTCTAACTTGCATATGTACTTATTATTATACAAAACTGTATAACAGATCCTAACTGAAGGCCTACTTTATAATAAAATAAGTTAAAACGAGCATAGTCTATCTACAGTGAGGGAAAAAAGTATTTGATCCCCTGCTGATTTTGTACGTTTGCCCACTGACAAAGAAATGATCAGTCTATAATTTTAATGGTAGGTGTATTTTAACAGTGAGAGACAGAATAACAGCAAAACAATCCAGAAAAACGCAGTTCAAAAAAGTTATAAATTGATTTGCATGTTAATGAGGGAAATAAGTATTTGACCCCTTCGACTTAGTACTTGGTGGCAAAACCCTTGTTGGCAATCACAGAGGTCAGACGTTTCTTGTAGTTGGCCACCAGGTTCGCACACATCTCAGGAGGGATTTTGTCCCACTCCTCTTTGCAGATCCTCTCCAAGTCATTAAGGTTTCGAGGCTGACGTTTGGCAACTCGAACCTTCAGCTCCCTCCACAGATTTTCTATGGGATTAAGGTCTGGAGACTGGCTAGGCCACTCCAGGACCTTAATGTGCTTCTTCTTGAGCCACTCCTTTGTTTCCTTGGCTGTGTGTTTTAGGTCATTGTCATGCTGGAATACCCATCCACGACCCATTTTCAATGCCCTGGCTGAGGGAAGGAGGTTCTCACTCAAGATTTGACGGTACATGGCCTTGTCCATCGTCCCTTTGATGCGGTGCAGTTGTCCTGTCCCCTTAGCAGAAAAACACTCCCAAAGCATAATGTTTCCACCTCCATGTTTGACGGTGGGGATGGTGTTCTTGGGGTCATTCCTCCTCCTCCAAACACGGCGAGTTGAGTTAATGCCAAAGAGCTCGATTTTGGTCTCATCTCACCACAACACTTTCACCCAGTTCTCCTCTGAATCATTCAGATGTTCATTGGCAAACTTCAGACGGGCCTGTACATGTGCTTTCTTGAGCAGGGGGACCTTGCGGGCGCTGCAGGATTTCAGTCCTTCACGGCGTAGTGTGTTACCAATTGTTTTCTTCGTGACTATGGTCCCAGCTGCCTTGAGATCATTAACAAGATCCTCCCGTGTAGTTCAGGGCTGATTCCTCACCATTGACCATGATCATTGAAACTCCACGCGGTGAGATCTTGCATGGAGCCCCAGACCGAGGGAGACTGACAGTTATTTTGTGTTTCTTCCATTTGCGAATAATCGCACCAACTGTTGTCACCTTCTCACCAAGCTGCTTGGCGATGGTCTTGTAGCCCATTCCAGCCTTGTGTAGGTCTACAATCTTGTCCCTGACATCCTTGGACAGCTCTTTGGTCTTGGCCATGCTGGAGAGTTTGGAATCTGATTGATTGATGGCTTCTGTGGACAGGTGTCTTTTATACAGGTAATGAGCTGAGATTAGGAGCACTCCCTTTAAGAGAGCCCTCCTAATCTCAGCTCGTTACCTGTATAAAAGACACCTGGGAGCCAGAAATCTTGCTGATTGATAGGGGATCAAATACTTATTTCCCTCATTAACATGCAAATCAATTTATAACTTTTTTGAAATGCGTTTTTCTGGATTTTTGTTGTTGTTATTCTGTGTCTCACTGTTAAAATACACCTACCATTAAAATTATAGACTGATCATTTGTTTGTCAGTGGGCAAATGTACAAAATCAACAGGGGATCAAATACTTTTTTCCCTGACTGTATATCACTTGCTTTTTCAAACAGTTTTGTCCATAATCCACCCTAGAATTATTCATTTCCATTTTAAAAGAGACCATTTTATACACCTAATTAACTAATTAATTAATTAGAACACCTGATTAAAATAAATGTAGCAAAAGTGCCAAACACTGTCTTCTGTAAAGTCTTCCAGTGAACACATTAGCTTAAAAAAAAAAAAAAAAAAACTGCAAGTTTCGGCTGCTTTGAGCAGGAGATAAAGGAGCTCCATGTTGTGTGTCAAACTGTTTTTGCCAAGTTTGCACACTTCTCTCCATAGGCCTCCAGACCCATCCCTGCAACTTCCTGTCTCCTACATAGTAAAACAGCTGGAACTCACAATACGCCGGTCTTTGTGGTGGCGCTGTGAAAGGTTAAAAGGGAGCCATTTACAATAGACAGGACTGCTGCACATTCTTGTGCCCCTTAGGAATGATTCACTTCAGAAGAACTTAGAAGATAGTTTGATTTGTCTTGTGTAAAAAAAGGCTCAACTCTCACAATGTACCCTTCATTGAAAGTGTATTTCTTGAATGCATCTCCAAGCCAACACAACCTTTTCGAAAAGCTTATCAAATACTTTGTGTGTAAATTTTCAAGTATGTTCGATCAGTACTTCACAATCTTTTTTTGTTGTTATTGTTGGTTTCAGAATTCAAGTTTTACAATGAAGAATAGCTGGGGCATTGACATTAACCTCCCTGTGGTGGCAGCTGTCCTTGCAGGTAAAACTAGAAATGAAAACACACATTTTATTGGAAAAAAATGAATAAATATGTGAAGATTTAAATATTCCCACTAAGTTTTTTCATTTAATTTTTATTTTGGTGAAAAGAGTATTGGTCAAATCCCAATCTTTCAACCAAAAAAAAAAACCCGTAAAACACAATGTGTAAAATGTGGACAATATAGTAGATAGCTCTGCAATTCCATGGTGTTAACCCTACTGGAACACATGATTATAGTGCCCCCTGCTGGGTGGTACCAATGTGATGCATTATTTGGATGACCCTGCTGGAAACATTAAAGTGCCTTCATTTTGTTAAATGTATGTATATATATATATATATATATATATATATATATATATATATATATATATATATATATATATATACACAGTTATCAATCAACATTAGAAATTGCATGCATGTATGTATTTGTCATCACTCGTCTACCTTTGTGGGAGATGTGTTGTAACAGACTGTGAATTTGCTTTGTAAGCACTCCTACAGCTGTGTCCAGGAAGCTTCGGACTTCACATTTCCCCCAACAACTCAGAGATCGTACTGCAGCCAAACTCCAGCACCTCCCTCACGTGTTCTGGGTTGAGTCCTGTATGGGATTACGAAGATATAAAGGATGTTCAAGTGCACAATGACAATTCTTCCAGTACCCTCATTCTGAGAAACATGTCGTGGAGACACACGGGATCATACACATGCTTTGAAGAAGGCATAGAAAACATAGAGAAAAGTATCTACATTTTTGTTCCAGGTTAGATACCATTATGATTATGTTTTCATTCTTGACAAGTTCTTTGTTTGAGGAAAAGCCAGACACAAATTGGATTTGACGTACATCTCCAAGCACCCAATCGGATAGGCTCAAACAAATGACAAACCCTCTACCCCAAAAGACCCCTCTCTGCCAAATCTAGGGAAGTGACATCACCATTCATGGTGGCTCATGTATATATAACAAGGTTCATTGCATACATCTGCTAGAAACATTTATAGTGTGAACAGTGATCACATATGAAGGTCAGTATAGTAATATATTGAATAATGGCATTACAGTTCTTAATTCTATATATACACCTTTGATATACAGAAGGGATGCATTTTGTATTATTATTTTCATACTTTCTGCTCAATAGTAACCTAAAATAGGTTTATTACTAATTTCGAGATTCAATTAAACTTGTGTAATTCACCTGAATTGCAAGTCTGTTCTTCTCCCCAGATCCAGATGTGTGGTTTCTCCAGAGTGAAACATTAGTGATGAAGACACGGAAGGAAGGTGTAATTCCATGTTTGGTTACCAACCCTCAGATTAATGTCACCTTATATGAGAAGTCAACTGACATTCCTGTCAGTGGAAAATACAGTCCACAGGAAGGCTTTAGAGGGGATTTGCAGGATGCGACATACCTTTGCAAGGGAACTCTGAATGGCGAGGAAAGGGAATCACACTCATTTTATGTTTATAACCTTCAAGGTAAACCCTGTTTTTTATCATTATAATTGAGTTTATTTTGCTAATAAAGCCACTATATATTTTACTTTTAATGAAAAAGTAGAAGTATCCTGGAGAAAACATTACATCAACACTTATCAACAATAATAAAATAAAAAGGAGAAAATATGTTGTTTTCTTGTATATGCTTTTTCGGCCTCTTTAAATAATAAGGTTCTCATACAGGGATAAATTGTAAAAAGAAACATTTACTACGATGCATATTTTATTCGCAGTTTGGATATGATTGCTGTTCAAAGTTATGTTTCAAACAGGCATTTAAGAAGGTATTATACTGTGCTGTTTGTCTTTTTCATATGCAGTAGTACCAGGAGAGTTTACTGTCCAAGTCAATGCCTCAAGGATGTTCTTAAAACAAGGTGACCCTCTCATTGTGAACTGTACAGTCAATGGAGTGGAGCTAGCTTATTTCACATGGGAATACCCAAGCAAAGATGTAAGTACAACATCAGGTTTCCTTTTGCGTTTTATTTACTTATCATTCTAATCTATTTATTTTTGGTATATAAATCTAATTAATACACATGGTCATGTTAAACATCTAATTAATAACTGCAGTTTAGAGTTAGAGGCAATTTAATCAATTTAACCCAGGCATTTTCATAGTTTCCAAAGTAAATCTATAAATATTGAATTAACAAATACAGACCAGGGACAAATTAAAGGAAAAACCTGAATAAATGAGTGCAGGACCATCACGAATGCAGATGCCTCCAAACAGGTGTACTGCATGATTCAATTAATCAATGAACAACTCAGCAGGCCCAGTTGACCTTGATTTTGTAACAAGATGGCAAGATGAAAGGATCTAAGTGACTTTGAAAGAGGGGGTCATTATTGGGGCACCATCGTCACTGGTCTACAGAGATGTGGAAAAAAGTGTTATGGTCAGATAAGTCATCCTTCACCATATCATCAACAAGTGGGCGAGTGCATGTGTGGTAACACCAAGAGAACAGTACATGCCTGACTGCATGACCCCTACAGTGAGGGGGTCCGGAGGCTCTGTTATGCTGTGGGGGGGCATTTTCCTGGCATGGTTTGGGTCCACTTGTCCCCTTAGAGGGAAGGGTCACTGCAAATCATGACAAAGTTATTCTGAGTGATCACCTTTATCCTGTGGTGACACATTTCTATCCTGATGGGCGTGGTCTCTTCCAGGATGACAATGCCCCATCCACAGGGCACGAGGGCTCACTGAATGGTATGACGAGTATGAAAATGATGTGAATCATATGCTATGGCCTTCACAGTCACAAGATCTCAATCCAATTGAACACCTATGGAAGGAACTAATGGGTTCCATCTCTCCAGTAGAGTTCAGAGACTCGTAGAATCTGTGCCGAGAGCATGAAAGCTATTCTGGGGGCTCATGGTGCCCAACACCTTACTGAGACACTTTATGTTGGTTTTTCCTTTAATTTGTCACCCGTCTGTATGTATACGTTATGAATCTGGGCTGGATTCAATCTAAACTTTGACCCACCCACCCAAGTTTTGATTTGATCCCAGCTTTATTGAGTCAAGTATAGATTTTCAGAAATGTTATGATACATTTGGTTAGGATTTTTTAGTTTCATGTATGTATGTATGTAATGTCGGTAGGGGATTCAAAAATTCAAATGTCAGAGAAAGTGCTATCAATTAAGCTTTGTTGACTTCCTGTCTCTAGGTGGGTAAAATACTAGAACCAATAACAGATATCAGTTCTGAAGAGAAGTTGGAAATGCGATCCATCCTGAACATTACTAGTGTCACCCTTGAAGACGCAGGCCAGTATGTCTGCCGTGTCGTTGAACATATAGAGGAAAACAACGCTGTAGATAACATCACAATTACAGTGGTTGGTAGGTTTTTCCAAAAATACAATTACATTTTTCAGGAACTGAAGTTCAACCAGTGTGTACTTTAACATGACGTTCAGACAAATGATACAAATATGAATTAAAGATACAGCCGACATTCAGTTTTTGTTTTCTGAATTTTCTGCGATTCCATGTCTCACAGGATCAATAAAAGTAGCAATAAAATGTATTTGGCAAAAACAACAATAATAATTAAATACATTATATTACTGCCTAGATAGTTTTGCAAATTTGAAAGAAATGCTTGAACTGGGTGATTATATATACAGTGAGGGAAAAAAGTATTTGATCCCCTGCTGATTTTGTACGTTTGCCCACTGACAAAGAAATGATCAGTCTATAATTTTAATGGTAGGTGTATTTTAACAGTGAGAGACAGAATAACAACAAAACAATCCAGAAAAACGCATTTCAAAAAAGTTATAAATTGATTTGCATGTTAATGAGGGAAATAAGTATTTGACCCCTTCGACTTAGTACTTGGTGGCAAAACCCTTGTTAGCAATCACAGAGGTCAGACGTTTCTTGTAGTTGGCCACCAGGTTTGCACACATCTCAGGAGGGATTTTGCCCCACTCCTCTTTGCAGATCCTCTCCAAGTCATTAAGGTTTCGAGGCTGACGTTTGGCAACTCGAACCTTCAGCTCCCTCCACAGATTTTCTATGGGATTAAGGTCTGGAGACTGGCTAGGCCACTCCAGGACCTTAATGTGCTTCTTCTTGAGCCACTCCTTTGTTGCCTTGGCTGTGTGTTTTGGGTCATTGTCATGCTGGAATACCCATCCACGACCCATTTTCAATGCCCTGGCTGAGGGAAGGAGGTTCTCACCCAAGATTTGATGGTACATGACCCTGTCCATCGTCCCTTTGATGCAGTGCAGTTGTCCTGTCCCCTTAGCAGAAAAACACCCCCAAAGCATAATGTTTCCACCTCCATGTTTGACGGTGGGGATGGTGTTCTTGGGGTCATTCCTCCTCCTCCAAACACGGCGAGTTGAGTTGATGCCAAAGAGCTTGATTTTGGTCTCATCTGACCACAACACTTTCATCCAATTCTCCTCTGAATCATTCAGATGTTCATTGGCAAACTTCAGACGGGCCTGTACATGTGCTTTCTTGAGCAGGGGGACCTTGCGGGCACTGCAGGATTTCAGTCCTTCACGGCGTAGTGTGTTGCCAATTGTTTTCTTGGTGACTATGGTCCCAGCTGCCTAACAGATCATTAACAAGATCCACCCGTGTAGTTCTGGGCTGATTCCTCACCGTTCTCATGATCATTGAAACTCCACGAGGTGAGATCTTGCATGGAGCCCCAGACCGAGGGAGACTGAGTTATTTTGTGTTTCTTCCATTTGCGAATAATCGCACCAACTGTTGTCACCTTCTCACCAAGCTGCTTGGCGATGGTCTTGTAGCCCATTCCAGCCTTGTGTAGGTCTACAATCTTGTCCCTGACATCCTTGGACAGATCTTTGTTCTTGGCCATGGTGTAGAGTTTGGAATCTGATTGATTGATTGCTTCTGTGGACAGGTGTCTTTTATACAGGTAACGAGCTGAGATTAGGAGCTCTCCCTTTAAGAGAGCCCTCCTAATCTCAGCTCATTACCTGTGTAAAAGACACCTGGGAGCCAGAAATCTTGCTGATTAATAGGGGATCAAATACTTATTTCCCTCATTAACATGCAAATCAATTTATAACTTTTTTGAAATGCATTTTTCTGGATTTTTTTGTTGTTATTCTGTGTCACAATGTTAAAATACACCTACCATTAAAATTATAGACTGATCATTTCTTTGTCAGTGGGCAAACGTACAAAATCAGCAGGGGATCAAATACTTTTTTCCCTCACTGTATATATAATCACCCAGTTAATAAAGCCACTATATATTTTACTTTTAATGAAAAAGTAGATGTATCCTGGAGAATACATTACATCAACACTTGTCAACAATAATTATGCATTTAGGTCTAGAAATGTGTTGTACTAGTACAATTCAGCACCAAAATGTACAAAGGCTTCACTTTAGTACATCCAAGCACATCTGGCATCTGTGTTGATTTTAACCACCAGCAATGTAAACGAGAAGTCCACATTTCAGTGGAGATGGGTAGCAGGCTTAAATGGAAAACCTTGTATATATTTGCACACCTTTTTGGCATGCAGAAATGTTGTGAATGTAAACAGCCAAGGGTACACATTCTGACAGACTGGCAGTGTCGTAAAATCCATCTCTACATTGCTTTCCACAGAGGTGGGTTTTGTGAAGCTGAATTCTTCCTTCAAAAGCACCTTGTCTAGTAAACTCCACGAAACCTTTGAGCTGACTGCGCAAATTGAAGCTTACCCCAGACCTCAGATACGGTGGCTGAAGGACAATGTCACCCTCGCAGCGGACCCAGAGGGGGTGTTTATTGAAACGACAAGGACGGACGAAATCAGGTATTAAATCGATTTGAGACCATAGCAGTGAATTACTTTCTATCTCCTCTTAAAACAGTGAAAGGTAATGGTCTATTTTCTGAACACTTTTGTCAGCAACTGCTTTAAATATCTTCTAACAAAGGAAACATGCTATTAGTTTACATATTTTCTTAATGCTGGACAGCATGCTGTAAATTGAAAAGAATCAAATAAAACAGAAGGCTTTGAAAACAACCATATTGAGTGTAAACATGTTCCTCTGTGTATGTTAATTCAACATAATCTTCTGTCTTTCAGCTACCTCAGTACTTTGACTTTGGTACGAATTAGAATGGAGCAACAAGGCCTTTACACAATTCAAGTTGCTAATGAAGACGATGCCAAGGAATTGTCCTTTGAATTTAATGTGAATGGTGAGATTTCAGCTGATGCATGTAACAGTAGCATTGTATCCAAAGAGAACAGACCCTGTGCCTCTGAGCACATATCCCTGTTGCTAGCTCTATGTATGTTTACGTAATATTTCAAAATAATATATACAGAAGTATATTTCGTATTTGGCCTAATAAAGTGCATCAATACCAGTTTCTTAACACTGTAAGCCAGAAAGTGTACTATACAACGGTGAGAAACCCATATGATCACTGTACAAGACAACGTTTAATCATACTTTGATGACAATTTATTTGACATAAATGAGGTATGCAATGGTCCAACATGTTTTTTGTTGGTTGGTTTATTTTTACAGTAAATAGGTTGCCCTTGGGTGATCAACCTCGAAACTCTGTCACATATGAAACAACTTCTGAAAGATATATTTAGCAAGAATAGGTGTGGTTTCTCCATTAGTTACCCGTATAAACAAAATGGCTGATGCACCTCTGAGAGTGTGTATTTATTGCTACAGTGCCCCCTCAGATAGTGGAACTCTCCGACGACCAGCTAAAAGAGAAAGGACATGCAGTGGTGTGCGTGGCTGACGGTGTGCCTCCCCCCACAATTCAGTGGTACAGCTGTGATGATACAAACAAGTAAGCCAACAGTTTCACAAAGTAAAAACTGGGTTGGGGTCAAGTCCAAGGGGGCTGAACACTAACTACTGTGTATTCAGACAGACATAGATAATAGATGCATGGATAATACATACAGACCTGACAAAACATAAGTATGTGTTTTCATTGTTTTAATTGCTCTCACCACCAGAGGGTAGTAGCAGCTTTACATACTAAATAATTCCCAGAACTCCAGTGTAGATTAATATTATTATTATATTGGTGCCTTTATGACAATAATACTTGTTATTGTTAAGTCATGAATAAAGGTGCCACAATAATAATAATTTTGGTTTATTTTGTTTCCTGAATTTTCTCAGATGTTACAATAAAACTGCAGGGTGGAGACCTTTATCTAAGGACCCAAATAATATCAGCATACAGACCAACGACAGCTACAATGAGACTCGTGGAGTTTACCTCGTCAGGAGCATGGTCATCTTTCAGAAGCTGGAGAAGATCATTTCAGTTCGCTGCCAGGCCAGGAATGACTTTGGGTGGCAAGCGCGTGACATCAGATTGGTTTCACAACTAGCTACTCATGGTGACTACATAGCTCTAAAATTGTTACACTTCACCCAACAAAGTACATGACACTACTCTGCATTATGACAAATAAATGTAATCTGGAGTCTGGAGTCTCATTTAGCAAATCAGTCTGTAATAATCCCAGACACCACTGTATCATAGTTGGGGAATGTAGTTTATGTTGAAAATTAAGATGTTGGTTTTGTCAAATAATAATTATAATACAGGCTATTTAAAAGTCTTGATTGACATAAGCAGAGAATAGCCTCCAGAGTAAAAACACATAAAACAAAAACAATTCAACATCTTATTATCTTATTTTCATTCTAACCAAGATTCACTGTGAAGCCAAACAATAGCTTTTAATTCTGATCTGTATTAGCTTTTCAGATGCTGTAAAACTTTGTTGCTCTGATGCTTGTTAGTTGAGAATGCGTGTTTTATTTTCTTGCAGCGCTCAAATCCCAGGTCACAATTTTAGCAGCAGTACTGCCCCTTGTGGTCGCATTTCTGATTTGCATCATTATTTTGATATCGCTCTGGGTTAAGGTAAGAACAGGCTTGCAGTATAGTCCAATTATTTTTCTGGCATATAGATGTGTGTATATATAGATAGGTAGATAGACAGATACTTTTAAACATTAACTATATGTCTATATATATGCATATGCATTATATATATACACATTTAGAAATTCTCTTAATATTTTGGCGGTTCTTCCTTTAAACAAAAATACAGAGACTAACCAAGTCACACTAATAACCCATAATAATATAAAATTGACAGTGTATGACTTTTTCGGATTGTTCACACCTGCACAGTCCATGTTATTCATTGTAATGATCTCAATGCTTTAGAAACCACGCTATGAAATCCGCTGGAAGGTGATCGAGTCCGTCAGCTCAGATGGGCACGAGTACATCTATGTTGACCCCATGCACCTGCCTTATGATGCTGCCTGGGAGGTCCCTCGAGACTCCCTTGTTTTAGGTAAGAAGAGGAGCCATATTTCAATGCTATGAAATAATACATTTCAGTTTTGTACTGATGGATTTAATTTAATGCAGTATTGATATAAAATATCCTGGACCTCAATATTTTAAAACATCACTCTAAATAAATAATTACATTTGAATAATATGTCATATTTTTCCCATGATACTGAAACTGTGATAAAAGTGCATCAAGATAGAAAAGATAAAAAACTTTAATATCAGCAAATATCAGCATCAGCAAATTTGTATTAATACAATCAATTGCATGCCGTAGAAAACGGTCAGAATATGGGTGTCTTAATATTTAATTAAGCAGTAGTATAAGGTGTATGTCATGTCAAATTGATTGATATATATATATCGTTATGTTGCATTTATTAATAGACACTAAAGACAAGTACAACTCTTTTCTTAGAGATAGTGAAATGTATAGAATTATGTATAATGTTACCAGCCCTGTACTTATTATTCTTGTTAAAATTGTGAATGCTCAAATGCAGACTTATATATATAATATATCATATTTAAGAATAAATTGTATCTCATGATATAAATATACAGTTAGGTCCATAAATATTTGGACAGTGACACAATTGTCATCATTTTGGCTCTGTACTCCACCACAATGGATTTGAAAGGAAACAATGAAGATGTGCTCAAAGTGTAGACTTTCATCTTCAATTTTTAATTTAAATTAGGTGAACAGTATAGGAATTACTCCAATTTTTATACATGTTGCCCCCAATTTTAGGGGCTCACAAGTATTTGGACAAACTGACAAAATCATTAATTAAATTGTGAGTTTCAATACTTGGTGGCAAATCCTTTGCAGTCAATGACTGCCTGAAGTCTGGAACCCATAGACATCAGCAGATGCTGGGTTTCTTCCCTGGTGATGCTCTGCCAGCTGTACTGCCGCGCTCTTTAGTTCCTGCTTGTTCTTGCCCCCCAACCCCAATTCAGCTCAGGGACTCCCCAAGACCTCTGACACAAAACACTTACATTTTAATACAATGTACGAAATGAACTTAATGTTCCGGTCTGCTATTATTAATAGTATGAATGTCCTGTATGACAGAGATCCTACTCGATCTTTGTTGCCTCCAGACAGCGGCACTGTCGCCAGTTCTCAGCCTCTCTCCTGCAGAAACACCTCGGCCCCGCCCCTTGACCCCTGACCTCCGATATCACAGGTTGCGTCTCAACAGTCTTCGATCAAAAATATGAATCGCAAGATTATAGTCATGGCATAAAAAAACACAAATCAAAGTATTTTATTCTGCTATAGTGTTATCTCATATTCATGTATATGCTTTTATTTGATTAATAACTCATTACCGGATGTTGGACGTAGCGGAGACCAGATCCACAATGGCTGCCGGGAAAAAAACAGCATGTTTTTAGACGAAAAAGCCTGCTTTGCAAGGAGCAGAAGCAGACGTAACTTATAAAATTAATATAGGTAAACATCAATTCAATAAAGTCAATACAAAAAATATGTTCGAGCAAAAACAGCGATCCACCAGCGGAGTCGGGGATTCGAGCCCACGCATGCGCGGAACAATGGGCGATGTGCATTGACATATCCTCTCGATTACACTCGCCCGGTAGTTACAGCACATGATTTATTGTTTTTTTATTCTGTATTCATCTATTCAGTTACAATTCCCACATACCGTTACATATAGACATCCTCCTCGGTCACTGCTGAACTCGCCTCCCAGTTCAACTCACGTCCCTCCATATCCATCAGTTCAGACCCGGCCTTCACACACAGCGTACGCATGCGGGTTCAGTCTGTTTCCGTTGGCACCCACTACTTACTTACTACACGTTGCTTTCGCTATGAATGCAGTTGGAAAAAAAAAGTAATACTAAATGGAAGAAGTAATACAGGGGCTGTATAATGTCCTCCGTGTTTTTTCTACTCATTAACTGTATCTCTCCTTCTGTTTTTCCCCTCAACCCTTCTCCAACTCATTCCAACTACTCATAGCGGCAGACTCTCTCATTCCTCCCCCACGCTTTGTCATCTTTGTCAAAAATAATACTATTGTAACTGTGATTATACCTACATGACCCCTTTGATAAAACCGCCAAAATCCGTCTTTGACACGACATTGTAACTGCAAACCACGCGAGATTTCGCAGAGCCGCAGCACGCATGCGCGCACAGAACGGGATACAGAAGGGAAGCTGCAGTCGAGCCTGGGATTCACACTGAACTCTGGGGGAAACGTTCAAGTCAGAGTTATACCCAATTCTCGCAACAGAGTACTGGAAAAGACCTTTTTCTCCATGAAACTCACAAAACATAGAAATAAGGAATACATTGTATTGATATGATAACCAAAAATGGTGTTTCACTCAAAATGTAAGTTTTGTCCGATAACCATTGTAAAACACGCTCTCTGTTTACATGAGCACCCTTTGCTTCTGCACTTCTCAAGAGCATCGACTCTAAATGTATGAACTCAAAACTACCGGTGTCTTGACAAGTATAATAAATGTATTATCGTGAGTATTTCATAAGATAAAGTTAAGACATAATGCTGACCTGGGTGTCCGAGCGGTTAAGGCTTGTAATCAAGATCTAATAATAGATAGAAGTCCGTGTGGGCTCGAATCCCACCCCAGGTAATAATGTATATATAAGATTTGTTTTTTTTAATTTATTTAATAATTTTTTCTTCTGCAAACACCAAACCATCCTAATCTTGATCATAAAACATTTATTTTTGTATTGTCTTTCTTTATTTTATTTGTTAATTGTTAATTGTTCTTCTGCTAACACCAATTCATCCTAATTATGATCATAAAATAAATTCACCCCTAACTAAACTACAAACACCTGCACAGTTCACCCTCTAAAAACTACAACCAACATGGTGGGCTTGTTGTCAAGATGGCAGTGCTTTATGCCAAGATAGTAGAACATCCTGACAAATACAAAAACCTACAACAAACATGGCGGGCGGGGAGGGTCAAAGGACAACCGGGGGAAGGTGGGACTTCCAGTTCAAAGGTCAACAGCAAGGCAGGACTTCCGGGTCAGCTGTCATTTTAACATCTCATCTGCAATCAAAATGTTCTGTTTCTGTTGTGTACAAAGTTTCACTGAACTGTTGCATTAATCTCCTTCAGTTAAAGCAGATTTAAATGTACAGTTTGTACATATGTATTGCAGCAGTTTATCATTTTGTAATTTGATCATGAAAAAAATGATAAAATCTGTCTTCTTAATATGTTTGTGTTTCAGGTCGGACACTGGGTTCTGGTGCATTTGGTCGGGTTGTGGAGGCAACAGCGTATGGTCTTGCCCATTCCCAATCCACAACAAAAGTAGCTGTGAAAATGCTGAAGTGTATGTGGAAATCTAAAATGTATTTATTGTAGCAGTATTCATTAATATCACTGATGTATTCCTAAATTGCTGAAGTTATTTGAACTTTCTAAAATACAGCAACAGCAAGGAGAAGTGAGACTCAAGCACTGATGTCAGAGCTGAAGATCATGAGTCATTTGGGACCTCATCTGAACATTGTCAATCTGCTGGGGGCCTGCACAAAACGAGGTAGGATTTCAGGATTGCATCTGGTGTAGAGTATATTTATACATCTAAAACATGTAAATTAGTTTAGGTTTGGAGCACGTAAACCTTTGAAAGGAAGCCCTGTCCTTTAAACATGTATTTTATCTCTGTTGCTCACTAAATAATTACATCTTTGGCTGACTCTGATAAATTAAATCAATTGTTTTCCTAGGATTCACCTGAAAGGTTTCTGATCTGCTACTAATAACTTTGAAAATGTTTTGTGCAGGTCCTATCTATCTCATAACAGAGTATTGTCGGTATGGAGACTTGGTTGACTACCTCCACAGAAATAAGCACACCTTCCTGCAGTACTATGCAGACAAAACCAGGAGAGATGCTGAGATGTGGTCAAGTAATACATCTGAAGGAGAAGGGAAAAGGTATATATGCACACAGGATTCTCATATAAATATATTATTGAATTTGAAGCGGAATGTATTAACAGTATTGATTGGACTATGAATTGAAAGATGCTTTGCCTTTATACCTTTTTCCCAGCTACGTGACTCTGACCTGTGATAGTGATGGGGGGTACATGGATATGAGCAAGGATGATACGGTGGAGTACGTCCCCATGCTGGAACTGACTGATAACATCAAGTATGCAGATATTGAGCCATCCGTATATGAAACGCCTTACCAGGAAGACAACTACCAAGGACAAGGTACATTGACCATGGGACTACAGGAGTGTGGCCACCTTCATATATCCGTGTTTAACAAAATTACATTGCCAAAGATTATTTTTTGTGTGTGTTTTACAACAGATATTGTTCGGCATATGTATTTACTCTATAGGTTCTCCTCCAGCAAGAAGTACAAGAAGAAGCAAACAGTGACTTTAGCCTAATCAGTACATGACCACAATTGCAAATCGAATTAAAAATAAATAACTTTCAGAGATGTGCTGGTGTTTATGCTTTTTACCCAAATTGTCTTCCTATGTATTTATTTCGACTTCTAGACATAATATTGCTACAATTTCAGTGTTATATATAAACGGTTTGATGCTGACCTTTGACAGGAGGGCTGCAAAGATACACAGACACATTCTTTACAGACTTTAACGGATTTCAACATTTAGAGTAGAATGACAAAACAAAAGGGGAAGCTACGTCTGTTCCTTGACTTGACATGCAAGTGCAAAGATTACAGGAGAAAGATGCGTGACTTTAGAACAGCGTTCGTGTGATTCAGCTTCCGTGTCTGATTACCAATTCTGTTTCTGGCTTCAGGTCCTGAGAGAACAGACACCACTCTGGTGATCAACGACTCCCCCCTTCTGAGCTACACAGACCTGGTGGGGATCAGCTATCAGGTGGCCAAGGGGATGGAGTTTCTGGCATCCAAAAATGTAGGTGTCATACCAGACAAGAGAGTTAGCGGCCGAACTTGAGCAGTTTCATCACATATTCTCTAAACTGTCCAACAATGAAATACATCTATACGTATATACATCTTTATTAATCAGTACATAGATAACAACATCCGCACATGGTATAATTTAATTAAATAATGTATCAACAATTCATAAACAAATTTAGTTGTTTTGTTAAGTGTTCTCAGGGTAGATCATTTATATAGATGTTGATTGTTTTTCCCAATTATTGAATGCCTGATTGAACATATTTATTTATTATTTCAATCAGTGTGTCCATCGTGACCTGGCAGCAAGAAATGTCTTAATTTGTGAAGGGAAACTAGTGAAGATCTGTGACTTTGGACTGGCAAGAGACATCATGCATGATTCCAACTACATCTCCAAAGGCAGCGTAAGTTAATGTTCAAGACACAGATCAAATACTTCCAGCGATATATATGGATTGTATCAATGGGAGGTTAAGCCTTGAAAAGAAGCTAGTGTTAAATATTTAAATGTGACTGTACAGTATCCATTTTGTGATTTCTTCAGGTGGGCTGTATCTTTGAAATTGTTTAAGTTAGGAAACAAAGACAAAATTTAAATTGAGTGCAATTCTGATTTGGATTAAAGGCTGGCATTTGGCCACTGTTGTGCTGTATTTTAATAGTTGCTCCATTCAGCAGATCATTCCAGATTCCTAATGGGAGTGTTAAAATAAAGTTTGTAATGTCTCTGAGGTTTTTAGAAAGTCATAATTTGTGCATGCTTCAACATCACTGTATTTATTGTGGCTGAAGTAAACAAGAGAACAAAAATATCAATCAGTAGCTTGAGGCTAACAGAATAAACTGAACTAGTTATTACAAATATGGGAAAATCTTTAGAGGAAGGAGTGCAGTCTATTTATAAATTCTTCATAACCTGAGTTTTCTGGGATATTTTTCACATGACACTTGAACAAGATGGGAAGGGAATTGAAACCCCTAGGCATCTTAACCAGTTGACATTATAACCCTGTAGACGTTCCTGCCCTTGAAATGGATGGCACCGGAGAGCATCTTTCACAACCTCTACACCACCCTGAGTGATGTCTGGTCTTATGGTATATTGCTGTGGGAGATCTTCACTTTAGGCAAGTACTGGTTGTTGCACTTTAGGTATTCAGTAGCCAGTGATTATTCATTCCCTCCTTGTCCATTGCAGATTGTAGTATAGCGATGGTCTTTTTTCACATTAAACATTTGGTGACAGTTGATTGCAATTTTAAAGGCAGACACACCGAAAACAAATTAACACCTAATGCAAGGCTACAACATTACATCATTACCTCTAGGGGGTATACATCTCCTTTTTCAAATGTCAGTAAATCTGTCACTTCCTTATAATCTAATATAATAAACGTATTACTTAGGATCTGATGCTGAAGGGTCATAAAAATGTCAACCATATTATCTCTTTTTGTTTTGTGCACATCATGTATGCACTATAAAAATGTTGAGGTGGTAAATCTTTGTAAGGGACAAACATATCATTATTTATTTATTTTTTCCTTAGTTAATGCAGACTGTGTAAAATATATAGATTAGTCCTTAAAGACATGTTCTTATTGCACAAAATACAATAATCAAATATATTACAATAATCACCTAAAAATGCTTTACACAAGGTTGTACAAAACCACCTTTAATATTTAAATTACAATGTCAAAAAAAGATATAATTCATGATCTAATCTTCATTTTATTATTCTTAGTTTGACATTTGCTAAGATGATTACCACAATAGTATTAGTCCTTAATGTTGTCTACAGAAAAAACAAAGCTTTTTCTTAGTGTAATTGTTATTTGTTGTCTTTTGGCAAATATTGAATTTCTTCTGGTCTCAAGTTAAACAGACTTCCTTTTATCAGCATGCATCATACACTATTTTTGTGCTTGGGATTCTGGGCAGTTTCAAGTCCATCCCATAAAGACATTGAGCAGCCCACTAACTTTTCAATAAACTTTCTGTTCAAACTCTCTGTATATAATAAATAACAATAATAAAGGCGAAGTAAACTAGAGCTAGGTATTTTGAGGTTTTATACATCACAAGACTAATGGAATTTAATCAAATAGCAGTCCATTCCTTTACAAGAAACAAAAGTTTATTTGTTTGACTTATTTGTAATTAATTCATCTGTATATTGATGGATACATTATACAGCCTGGTGTATAATTCAGTATTTTACCCCTCTCTTCATAACACAATTTGTGTAATTATACTTGGTAAATAAAAATGTGTTTATTATTATTATTTTGTTATTTATTGATTTTTAAACACATCATGTCACTGTAGAGGGAAGCTGCCCAGTGCCAAATGTAATGTATCATCTAAGCTTCCGTCTCCAGGGAGCTGTCTGGTTTCAATTCAGGGTATTTCCTCATTGTCATTGAAGAGCCAATCAGAAGTGTCTAACTGATAGAGACTCAGCTATGATCTTCTCTTCAGTAAATAAACAGTAAATACAAGTTTGACTGTCTTAATATTATTATTATTATTATTATTATTATTTGTTAAATGCATGTTTCAGCTGATATAAGACATAGAGCACAATACTTATCATGTATGTGCCACAGTTCAAACATGGATTTATACTTTTTCCTTGTTTCCTACGCAACTCGAAACAGGAACTTCTTATTGTAGAACTCTTTTAACACATAATGTCAGAAGGCATTAACCCAGCTTTAACATGTTCTAGATCCCTTCAACATATAGATTTT
Organism: Amia ocellicauda; assembly: GCF_036373705.1. Classification (NCBI taxonomy): domain Eukaryota; kingdom Metazoa; phylum Chordata; class Actinopteri; order Amiiformes; family Amiidae; genus Amia; species Amia ocellicauda. The sequence continues at coordinate 18,047,483 of NC_089860.1, forward strand.
TGTTTGTTTGTTTGGCAATACACACCTTGTATTATAGAATATCACATTGCAAAATATAAATTAAAAATACACTATAAACGAAAAGCAATACACAATATCATTACAAACTACATTTCAAATTCTATTATGATAATTACTATTTTGCATTTAGTTGCATTTATATTGCATTTATTTTACATTACATTATCAGATTATTTTTTATTAAGGTACAGTATATTTCAAGATCACTCAGTGTCATTATGTTATTCTATACACCCCAAAATGCTTGTTTTGTAAGCTCTCAAATGCCAATTTCACTATTCCAGTTTCTGTTGTCTTTCCCTTTTCTTGTAAGGGCCAGATTTAATTTAGTCTCAAACTTTGTCTAATTGGAGGTAACACTTTATTTTGTAGTATAGTGAAGCCATACACTGATTCTTTCACAATTATTTAACAATATTCAGGCTTTTCTGAAAATAAAAGCTACCTTCAAGCTTATCACAATATAAAGTGCCTTTCAAGTTTAGATCTTCTCCAAAAGATATCAAAAACTATTGCGAAGACTTTCTAACAATCATAACTTAGAGTTAGCCGTATTGATCTGTGCTCTGTCTACTTCTAGGAGGAACGCCATATCCTGATCTTCCCATGAATGATCTTTTCTACAATGCCCTGAAGCGGGGCTACAGAATGTCAAAACCTACTCATGCAGCCGATGAAATGTGAGTCTCTCCCTGCGGATGTTTTCTTCTTTTCACCGTATCCCATTTCTCTGTCCCATTTTGATTCTTCTTTCTTATTTATTTTTACAACATAATAAAATAACAGAAAAAAAACAACAGCTATACTTTCTTACAGCTATGAGGTTATGCAAAAATGCTGGGATGAAAAATATGAGACGAGACCTGAGTTCTCATATTTGGTTCATACCTTGGGGAACATGTTGACTGACAGCTACAAAAAGGTATTTTGTCTAATTGAAGTTGTATTTATTTATTTTCTCCCTATTGAATGTCTGTTCTAACTTGTTATCATTTGCAATTCAGAAATACATCCAGGTGAATGAAAGCTTCTTCAAGAGTGACCACCCTGCGGTTGTGCGCACAAAACCTCGAATCTCTGGGAGTCCGGTCTCTCTGTTGCACTCCGATCTGGAGGCGAGGCAGGATGCTGTAGGACAAGAAGCCCCAGCCTCCGATAATGAATACATCATCCCCATTCCCGACCCCAAACCAGAGGAAGATTTGGAAGAAAACGGAGACACTGAGGCCAGAAATACCACGAGGTAATACATTAATCAAAAATAGTTGAATTTACAGTCTGTAGTTTTTCCTCGCTCTCTTTAGGGGGGAAGCAAACCTTTTGAAATAAGTTTGGGATGATGAAGCAACCACAAGAAAAATGCCACTATCAGCAAAAAATGTGACTCACGGGGACATCCTATTTTGCCCAATGTTGCCCAAACGGTTCCTTATTCATTTAATGAATTAATCTTTGTTCTTGTGTATGTAGCACTGCTTTAGTGATCAGGCAGATGGGTTTATTATTTTACTTTTATTTGGTTTCAATTCATAAAGATTTGATCACAAGTAAAATCATTTGAATTAGATAAGTATCTTCTACTTCTATGGTCTCAGAGAAGGCTCCCAGCAGGACACACAGAATTATTCTAGGCCTAAGTGCAAGCATTGTCATGAAAGATGGAAAAAGTGTAGTCTTTGTTTGCCTGAGGATGTGCAATAGATGTGTACCGATTTCACTGATTCCATTGTAAGTTAAAATGTAATCCTTTTTTCTCCATGGATAGCTCTCAGGACCCAAAAGAGATGGATGCAGTTTCTGTCTCTGCTGAGACATCAGTCACAGACCCCGAGAAAACAAACACAAGTTCATCCCAAGAAGAGGAAAAGACAGAGCCCGAGGTAGAAGACAGTTTCCTGTAACATGAAAACTTTTTTAGAAATAAGTGTGAAATAACTTCCAACAGTTAGATACAAGGCGGTATACCTGGTGTCAGATCTCATCACCTACTACATTGCACTTTTCAAACATCAAAAGACAGTTACAGAAGCTGATCTCATTTTTACCTCTAAAACCGACCATGTATGCTATTTTATATGAAAATATCATTTATTTTCATTGTATTTTTCTGCCTGTTAATGTTTCATCTTTGAAAATATTTGAAAAAAAATATGCTTTTGGAAAAATGGATGAAGTATGAATGTATTTGCAGTTTTATTTTGCCTGCTTAACCTGTTCAACAATATTTCAGATAAAAATAATTCAAGTGTATAAGGACAGGCCACTACGTACAGCTACGGCTAAAAACTCATCAGATACATATTGTTAATATTCATTTACTAGATTATCCAGCAGTAACTATTCAGCCGATCATTAGCACTGCAAACCAACTGCTTATTGCATCTATATAATTAAACATGTCTACCATAATATATATTACAAAAACTACAAACCTAAGGGTATGAGATATTTTTATTACGTTTTTAATTTGTATTTGTTGTAGATTTTCTGATGCTTTATGCAATCCCTGTCAAAATGACAATATGCAATGACATGGACATGATTTTCTCTTTCTAGTAACATCACCAAGGTACTGTGAGGTACAACACATTATTTGTAGTAGCATTGACAGATTTTATTTTTATTATTATTGTTTTTGTCTAGTATAAATGGGCTTACACTAACATAGTTTCATCAATGAATATGTATTTTGCAAACAATTATCCTACTGCATTGCTGTGTCACTACCCAACAATCTTACATTACTATCATATTTTTAGGTCATAAACATAGTAACATAACTAGCATAAGATAAAGCTAAATATTAGTCAATTGCATAGATTTTACATATATACATGTTATATTAACTTTTAAAACTTACATTTACCTTTTTCTATAAAAGGGACATTTTTTTTATTGTCAAGTTACATGAAAAGAACAAAAAATAAAGGTTCTAGAATTCAGAATTTGAACAACTGCATAATATGCACACTGAAGTCTAATATGAAGAAAAAACCTAAATATGAAATACTACTAAAAAGAAACAAACTCTTTGTAGCAAATTTGCACTTTAAAAATTCTTGCCAGAGGATTCTTGTGGAAAGAAAAACTTCATGATCAAATCTTCATCAGTGTTTAAACTATATTTGATGTCTGTGTGTATACATACACACACAATATTTTGCAATGAGTATGTGTGTTTTTATAATGGATTTAAGATAGGTACTTAAAAAGTGATTAATCTGAAATCACTTCAAACTTCTACATTATACATTGTGTCCACGTTTAAGCCTTTGTTGAGTCTTTTTTGTTGTTCTCAACTCGTCTTCCAAGGTACAACATAATATAAAATACACGACTACAGGTGATAATCTGCATGCATTGTTTTTTTTTTACTCGCTGTTTAAAGAGGCTGCGGATTTCTCATCTCAACTCAACCGTAACCAGTACATCATGACCCTCACAAGATGATCGCTATGAAATCAATTTCCAAACAAAATTATAAATGCCATAATTGTTTTTCCAAATATATTGAAGAAGGCTTTATAGAGATCTATTGGCTCAACAGGCTATTTCTGTTTAAACTAACATATATTTGAGACATATATAGAATTAATTTTCTTTTCAATTTCACAGTTTTTCAGGGAACCTTTATACCATGTGCATTTCGTCAAGGATTGTACTGAGTTGTTGATATTTTAGACTGTAAAATGTTAAATTATTATGGAATGTATCGACAAACTGATGACCAGTTGTTATGTTAATGACTAATTGTTGTTGTAATCATTTCTCAGCTCTGCATTCAATATGCACACATTCCATTTAATAAACCCATAATTGTGAAAGTCTTCCACAGATTGATGAGAATTTAGAATCAGGTTATGTCTGGCTCTGCTTACAGTTTCAAATAATAGCAGTATAACTGAGAATTATAGGTATATATTTGCTTAACTATGATTGTTTTGTATTTTATTTTTTGGAAGGGGGGTGGTACATTTTTATTTTCTTCTTTGATTAACTGGGACATTGATCAGCCAATGTACACTTCACTTCTGTCAGGAATGGCTCAAGGAATATTTTTCAGGAAATATTTTTAAATAGCTGGAGAAAATGTGAACAATACATGTCTTTATGCAGAACCAACTAACTACGCAAAACAAATGTGGTCTGTGACTCAAAATATTAATCATAGAGTCTAGAACAGCAACTCAAATTGATTGGACACTATTTTAAAAATTCAAGAGGAACTGAGGCGTCTCCTTCTTTCCCCGTTTACTCTCTGAACACCAGTGTATTACGAATATCTGTCTGTAAATGTAACTTCTCCAAACCTTTTCTCCAAAGTCGCATACCACAAACCACCAAAATCTCTTGAAAGTCCATAATAAAACAATATTCCTTAAAATGTTTTCATTTTTTCTGGGATAATTTTGATCTCTCTTTTGCACTCATGTAAGAAGTACACCTATACATTAAAAAAGGAGAGTGTTTTTGTCTCTGTTACACTGTGTTGTTTCTTGATTTTACAATTAACCTTATCTGCTTTTTTAAGTGGGAAGTGAGAACTGGGATTAAAGTGAGATTAAAGGCTCTGAAGTCCTTGTTTATGACTTCAAAATCATTAATTAGACTAAAATCCATCTGAGCCATTTTCTTAAAATGTTTCACTTTTTTTAAACAATGATTGTCTTCTCCAGGTACTTTTAATGTTTGTTTGTTTTTTCATTTAAACTGATGTAAAAAACCAGATACTCCATATAAAAACCATGTTCATACAGGCTGTGGTACCAAAGATGTATGTTTAGTGTGTGTATTCTTATATTTTGCATTGTACTGAGCTATAAAAGTTTGTATATTCCTGTTCAGGGCATACTTTATAACAAATAAAAATATATATTAGTATTATTATTCTCTGTTTGTTTTTTTTCCCTATTTGATATCACTTTAATCTCATTTTGATAACAGATAGGAACTGTGGCAGATGTATAAATGTTTTCATTGTCATTGTGCAGTAAGTATGAGCCTCTTCACATTCACAACCAGCAAATAGATATCGTTCAAAGAACATAAGAGTTTGCAAGTGTTGTCCAAAACTCTAACGAGTTTTTCATTCACAGAAACTGATTCAAGTATATATGCAATGTATGCATCAGTGGTGTCAGGACTCGTAACGGGGAGGATAGAGGAGTGTAGGATCCAATAGCGGTCAAAGACTCTAAACAGCTTGAAACTGGAATCCAGCTTACAGTAACAAGAGGGCTAGGCAAAGGTATAGCTGGGGTCACTGGCAAAGGGTCGATCGATCTGGTGAACAAGGCAAACTGGGAAGATCCGGAGATGAAAACGAAGAGAAGGCTGGGGTCCAAACACTGGAACACTGGGAACAAGAAAGACTGTTCCTTGGCAAACAAGACTTCACATTGAGTGAATGGAGCAATGGAGTATATATACAAGGGATGATGAAATGGGGAACAGGAGACAGGTGGAAATGAATCAGGGATGATGATTGACTGATTGGGGTCCTGGAATGGGATCTAGGGCTCTGGTAACCTCTGGTGGCGAAACAGGGAATAATCAGGCTGTGGATGTTACAAGTGGCAACTGGTGGCCGACATTGTTGGGTGTTCACACTTCAGGGGCCACCCTCAGTGGTAGATGCATTATCTATTTCTCAAACATATGAAAAGAAAGAAAGATGAAGATAGACAAAGATAATCCGACTTAAAATTAAAATTGCAATACGGAAACAGCTTAAGCCTTTTTTGATTTGCAAAGTAACACTGCAAGACTGACAGACAAAGTTTGGTGCAGTATGCATTTAGCCTTGGTTATTGCCCTCCTTATTAAAAAAAAAAAATATATATATATATATATATATATATATATATATATATATATATATAACACATTTATCTAATCTAAGTATACAGAATAGCCTCCAAAAATGCTTTGTTGTTATTAATACTTAAGTCTTATTTCTCCATTCTTTCTTGAGTGCTGGAAACTGATGCATGGCAGTCGGCTCTGTCAATAAATGCAAATCGGGGGACAAAGGAAGTGTTTATGCAGTCTAGCGCTCGCCTCAAGGGACTACAGCTCAAAGGTCAAGTAATGTCAAAAATAAACACTGATGTCATTTGTTTTCAATGAGAACCGTTGCCTTAAATCAGATTTAAGTTTTATATATTTTGAAAACAAACAGAAGAATATAGAGTGTACTTATACAGAACACAAATACATATTGGCTGCCTTCTTCTGTATGTATACTATGTGAGTTTAAAGGCCTGGCTCTCAACCATTCAGTTTTGCTTTCATGTTTACACCTTCCTGAATTCCAGTGGACGTCATTTTGCAGGATAGGAGTTGAAAACTGAAATAACATCACTGACAGCAGGGATGGTTGTACCTCTTCTCTTTGTCTACATTTGAAACACTTATACATAGTCATACCTCTACTTTTGCTGCCAAGCTTCTCCCTTCACACAAAATAATATTGATACACGTCCCTGATTGCAACAGTACAATTATATACAATATTATGTTAATGTAACTGAACATTGTATTTAGCTGCATTCAAATGTCATATATATGCTGTTTTCAAAAAGTAAAATAAATGAATGTGTTAATTAAAATGCAGCACAGTTAGGTTCAGTATTCCTAGAAACCGTATGATAGCCTTGAAGGTTTAGAAAGCAAAAGAAGAAGTGACCTGGGAGCAATGCATGGATGAACACGGGAAGGGGCATGGCTTCACTATGGCATCCCACACAGGGACCTATCGGCATCTTCGACATAAATTCAAAGACCTCCCACATGTATGGTACAATGTCCCATACTACCCTGGTGGCTGTTTTCTCTGGCAAAGAGTTTGCCACCATTAGCTGACTCTGATTATACCAAAAATGTAACAAAATCTACCATCTAGTGCAGCAGCTCTCCAATAAAGCAACAAGAAAACATTTTTCTATAAATTGATTAGGATCCTCATGTAAATTGTTCATTTTCTATAAAAATCAAGATTAATAGGTTTTTACTGATTAGAGATTTACTTAACAATGCAAAATACATTATATTTTAAACACACCGCAAAAGTACTAAATTGTCTTTGATCAGTCATATCAAATTGACCATAGGAATACTTTTCTCTTTTGGTTCTTTGCAAGATGTTGTTCACAAGAATAATACGTTCCTTCTGTACATGAGGCTACATTTCTTTTATAACCGTGAGGGATGCACTATGTTGTAAAATAGGCCAATGTGGGAGCATTTGCCCTGAAAAACTTTTGATTCCACACAAAATCAAGGCAAACAGTGTTAGCTTAAAACTAGACTCAGATCCATGTAATCAGTTTTACACATTTCATGCTGTAGATCATGTTCTTGGATCTAAACCAGTTTGATGTGGATGTCTCTTTCGTGCATTATACAGTTCTTGTATTTTATCTTGGTTCTAATATGTAATTTCTTAGAAATAATTGTAGGTTAATAATAAACATATAAGTTTGGATCTTACAGAACACAAAATAATTGGTTTGATGGATAATATGCCAATCAATCATTGACTGTCTTCTAAGATCTATAGATGCTGTAATTATTAATTATTTTCCTGCTGAATCTGCACTCATTATGCAATACCTAATATTATGATGAATACATTTAATTTAAAAATATAAGACACATTCTTATGAGAGAATTATTCTGTGGTTGAGTCGGAGAATGAAGAGATGAGCTTCTGAGAAACTGAAGCATTTTAGATTCGTAGGCAGACATTTATAGCAAAAAGACGTGTAATTTTTTATCCCATATTTCTCCATCTGTGTACTGTATCTGGTTTATGGTATATTTGTGGTTCACCAAGTATCACTACCTGCTCGTGTTAACCAGCAGAAGTGGTGGACATGAAAGACATGATGGTTTAAAGAAATTATTAACATCAAGTGAAGCAGCTACAATATGCTACAGAATTATAAAAGGTAAATTAACATGAGGCAAGAATTTACTTTTGTTGTTGTTCAATTAGTTATTGCTTAAACAGTTAAAATATTATTTTCTCTTGAAAATGATCGCTGTTGATGCTAACCTTTATCGACTTTGAATCAGTGTTATCTTGCTATCTCAGTGGGGGGGGGGGGTGATTCAGAACACCATAAAGTACAAACGTCTTGCTCATCTTCCTAATGAATACAAGGCATTTTCACACAAACAACACACACAAAGATGTTCAAAAACCGTGCCCATCATGAGGTTTCCCAACAGGCCCTTTTTTGAGTGGAGCATCAATGAATTCATTCAAGAAGCTTAACACATTTTACCCTTTAATCGGTCATACGCATTCACAGACCATGGAGGTTGAACTGTGTAAATGTATTTGCTCCACTTGAATGTTGTTTTGCAACATGTGTTGTTAAAATGTTTAAACACCAGACCAGTGAGAAACATTAACGTTTTGCTCTTCCTGGGGACATACAGAGATCCTAAGTGAAGAGAAAAGAGGTGCTTCAGAAATTCTGTGGACATTTGAATCTTCTCACTGCCTCTTTGATGCTGCTCTCATTGTGAATGTGAGTTGGTTGCTTAAAGGTAGGCCTTTATTTATTATTAAGGAGATATTTTACAGGGAAGGAAACTAGGATCTTTATATATGCATATTGCGATGCAGTACACATATTCTGTACATATATCAGATTTGTCACGATCTAAGAATTTGATCAAGATGTTTCATCAATATTTCTCCTTTTATTTGACACTAAAAATGAAGGCAAAAAAAAAAACGTATTACATGTGTTACTAAATATTTTTAGAACATTTGTATATAAATACAAAAAAAAGTAATAATAATGTAATGGTTACCAAATAAATATGCAGACTTTTTACTGCTTATGTGAAAACTGATTTCTAAAGTCTTATTTCTATACCTTCTATAAAATTGAAACTTCACATTTTTCCAGTATGTAATACATTTATAAAAACTCAAGGCATAGATCACACCCAGCCATAACCATTGCTTCAGTGATGTGAACCTCCTTTAACTGTGACTAATGGCATCAAAGGGCAAAATGTTTTCTTGTAAAAACACTTAAAACTGCAGACCAATGCTGTACAAATTGTGCTGTTAACTCAAGATCTGTTTTTTAAAGTAATTGCAATAAGTGACTATTTGTCTGCTTAAAACTGAACTAACTCTCCTGTTTTTCAAATTAATAATAAAGAACTCTACTATACAACTACATCTACATGCATGCATATTAGCCATCTAGCACTTGTAAAACTGATTTTGAAGTAATTAAACATGCCAATTTGTCCATTACTTATACATATACAATAATGCATAGCTCTATGAAGAGTCGAAGAAATCCGGAGAGAGAGATATGTTTCTAACCAAAGCTTTTTAATACATGCAGCTGCAAGGAAGAGGTTCAAGAGGCGATCTCAAGAACAGTTTTAGAGAAGTTAGAAACTACAGGCACTTTTCTGCAGACCAGACAGGAGAGAAAGATAACAGGACCCACATTCGGTTTCTGCCTGACAACTCGTTAGGAAAACCCATATATGGTTAAACCGGGGAAAATTAAAGCATACGTAATGTTTAATATAAGCGGGTTTGTAGGATGTATCAAGCCCAAATTGCTGGAGAAAACTGCTTCTTATCAGACTCTGTTCCTCTGGGTATCAGGGTTGCACTATGGCACAGTAGCGTTAGCACAGCAAGGCCGCCAGACAGTGACCTTGTTTACACAGACACACAGGGGAAGAAATGCAGTTCATCACTCTATATAGAGTATTATAGAGTACACTTCCAGCAACTGCCAGTTCTTTTAACCATTTTTGATTGGGATTGTGTTCATGTACAGGTAAATCCTAAAAATGGATTTAACCCCAGTATTGACTAGGCTTAAAAAACAACTTGGGATTCAACAGAAATGTACCTGCCCCATTTTCCCCTCATTAAAGTACTTTGAGGTCACTATGTTTTGGGTTTGTGTTTGAAAACTATCTTTCGCATAACTAATGTAATCCTTTAGAATTATATATATATATATATATATATATATATATATATATATATATATATATATATATATATATATATCTCCATATCTATATCATCACTCTCTCATATATGATTTTCTTCATATTTTGTTGTATTACAGCCTGAAATTATAATGCATTTCCATGGGATTTGTAGGAATATAAATACATCTGAAAAGTCTTCATTAGAGAAATATTTTTATCTCATTTGCTATGACACTCTTAAGTAAGCTCATGTTCAACCAATTGCCTTCAGAATTCACCCCTCATCAATTGAATGGAGTGGATATGTGCGCAATAAAAGTGGTTGACGTGATTTCAGATTAAATACACCTGTCTCTGTCCCACAGTTGGGTAGTGCAATTAAAGCAAAGATACTATCATGAAAACCAAGGAGCTTTCAAAACAACTCTGGGATAATGTTGTGGAAAGGCACAGATCAGGAGAGGGGGTTAAAAAGATTTTGATGGCACTGAATTGCAGCAGTCAAGTCGAGTCAAGTCGATCAATAAGGAGTAGAAAGAATATGGCATCACCCAGAATCTGCAGAATCCCGAACTGAGCAGCTGGGTAAGAAGGACATTGCTCAGAGAAGCACCAAGAGGACAATGGCAACTCTGGTGGCGCTTTTCCACCGACAAGGAGCCGGTGCCTAATTTGGACCCAGTTTTTTCTTTTCCCCCCATGAGACCCGGCTCGGTGCCGCGGAGCCGCTTTTTCTGGCACCAAAAACATGCTGGTCTGGAACCTAAGACCCAGTGACGTCAGGGCCGGGGGCGGGGTTAAGTCGTCTCCACAGAAAGTGATTGGCCGAGCGCAGCCGCCATGTTTAAAATGCCGGCAGAGACGAGAGCAGCGAGGAGAGTTTATTACAAATGAGCGAAATCAGCAGCAACAGCGCTCTGTCAGAGACACTACAGTAACAGTATGTCTCAACAGGTCAATAACTAGTTAGGAGTTGGCAAATGGCAGCAATGAGAGACGACCGTGGAAGGAAAGACGTGTTACAGCGATATTATGATGATGGGAGTTAATGCGACGATATAGATTGGACAGAAATGTTGTTTGTTAATGACCTGGTCATTAACTGCTCCGGTGCGACTCCGAATCCAGCGCCCCTACGAGTCACGTGTCCTGGGTTGGTTTGCGCAAGATTCATAATGTATGAATAAATTCATTTTCTTAGCACAGAGGCCAATTACACAAAACACACATATTGTACAGTAAGATCAAATACACAGTGCGCTTTGCGCTCACACGCCAGCAGTGCTGACAATGGATTATTATTATTATTATTATTATTATTATTATTATTATTATTATTATTATTATTATTGTGTATTTGTTAGCAGACGCTCTTATCCAGGACGACTTTCAACACATAAGCGCATCGCTGCGTGTCTGACAACAGCGACAATGCAACAGTGATGTGGGACCATCATCCCAGACTTCATCAATCAGCACAATTTCCCATCAAACCATTAACATCACCTGAGATCTCCGACAGGTTATTGATCTGCCACGACTGCGCCGCGAATACCCCCAAAACAGCCGCATCCATAATCAATAGGCTAGCCTATAGTCATTGTGTTTAAACAAGAATAAAAGTAAAAATACGCCACAAAATGAATGAAAATGTATCCACTGTTACAAAGTATATTCATAATAAACTGTGTGCGCGGTGACGAATGCATGTATTTTATTCAATACAGTAAAAGTGTCTGAATTAGCGAATCGGTGTAAATCCCTTAATGCATCAATAAAAATCAATACAAATAAAAGGCATATTCGTATAGTTGTATTTTCGTTTCTGCTTGTCTACATGTGATTTCGTGTTTTTTGTTTGGTTTTTACAGTGTATCTGTGCTGTGTGTGACGCTGAGTGAGTTTGGTTGTGATGTATAATAGGGTATAAAGTCGCAGTCCTCGGTGCTGATCATTACTGCTGTGTGTGACGCTTTATTGAGTTTGATTGGGATGTATAATAGGGTATAAAGTCCTCGGTGCTGATCATTACTGCTGTGTGTGACGCTTTATTGAGTTTGGTTGTGATGTATAATAGGGTATAAAGTCGCAGTCCTCGGTGCTGATCATTACTGCTGTGTGTGACGCTTTATTGAGTTTGGTTGTGATGTATAATAGGGTATAAAGTCGCAGTCCTCGGTGCTGATCATTACTGCTGTGTGTGAGGCTGAGTGAGTTTGATTGTGATGTATAATAGGGTATAAAGTCCTCGGTGCTGATCATTACTGCTGTGTGTGAGGCTGAGTGAGTTTGATTGTGATGTATAATAGGGTATAAAGTCCTCGGTGCTGATCATTACTGCTGGGTTTCTCTTCTACTCCGCGCTTGGGAACGCCCACACCAGTGACGTCAGCGTTCGGTTCCGAAGCCGGTGGAAAAGCGGGCCGGTTCCCAAAAACATCAGCTGCTTCCCAGGCCGAGCACCGGCTCTTTGTCGGTGGAAAAGCGCTAGAGACCTACAGCAGCTGCATCATGATATGGGGAGGCTTTTCAGCAGCAGAGACTGGGAAACTTGTTAAGGTAGAAGCTAAAATGCATGGAGCGAAATACAGGCAAATCCATGAGGAAAACCTGCTCCATTCTGCAAATGACCTACGACTGTGATGGAGATGAACCTTTCAGCAGTACAAAGACCACAACACACAGCCAGTGACACGGGAGTGGATAAAGCCAAGATATGCAATGACCCAGAGCAGGGATGCGACCCTGGGCACCGTGCCCAGAGTGGCACGCACAGCCGTAAAGGTGGGCATGCGTTTATGTTTTGTTTTCTTTTTTTAGTTTATTGCCAGCCCGCCCATGAATTGCCTAAACTGAGTGGCACTTTAGAAAACCAGTCAGTATATTTGGCAGTGACGGCACCGCCCCAAGTAATTGGCAGCGCTCACGTTATTGCGGGCATATTGCTGGTTTAGGTCGGGCTCTTGTGCGCAGATTTTCGCTGTTCTGCGCAGGACTGCAGGATCCTGCGCTCGCATTGCTGGAGCTGCGCAGAGACGTGTGCACTTCCCGGAGCAGATGGTAGTGCTGATGTTGTTTGTGCTGCGGGGCGGCGCTGTGCGAGCAGCAGGAAGAGGCAGAAACTGTGAGTCTGTCCTGTTGTGATTCATTGTGTCAGCAGTGGACGAAAGCATTTTGTTTACCGTTATCTCCCTTATCACATGGAGAAAAGGCCACACATTCATATTTCACACTCCGGCAATTTAAAAACTTCATGAAGTTGGCAAAAGAAAGCTGTACATTATCACAAATAAATACATTATGGCTTGGTTTTGTAGAATACTCATACTCACGGTATATTGATACCACCGCACTACTTCTGTCTTAAAACATAAGTGCCACACAACGTTTATTAATATACCAGTTTTAGTTACTTTGCAAAATGTAAAAGCAGTAGATATTAAGTATATATACGTTGAAAACGAAGGTGCGTTGGTAATGACTGAGTGTAAGTGCAAACAAAACACAGAACAATATTAAGGGTTACTAACTACTTCTTGTGTGTAACAGCACGGCAATGGGACAGTCTGTGGGACTTGTTTTGGGGGTAGACTTTAAGTATTATAACTTCAGCATTATAATCCTCAAACTTAATGCGTGATTCATGCATTTGAGTGCACTGCAGCAATACTGCAACATGTGAATGATGTATTAACTGTATAATGCGCTTATTCTTTATTCTTTAATGCTGTGACATGCTTTGGCATGGTGTTCCACTATATACAATTGAGATTGATTGATTGCATTTGAATGAGGATTAAAGATCCTCATTGTCCAAAATAAAAAGGGACATCGAGCTAGTGAAGTGCTATTACTATTGCTTTTCTGTATTTGTAAATTCACAATAATCTGTGAGCAAAAATGGAACCTGCATATTTATAATATTTTTGGGAAGAATATGTGCCTCTCTTCATTCAGCTTCATACTCTGCAGCAGACTCCCATTAGTAGACTGCAGCTGCACTTGCTCTCCAGACTACAGAGGGACATGGGGGGAGGTTCAAGGTGGTGGTGGGGTGGGGTTGTTCTATCATTCCATGGTTTTTAGATTTTTCTGTACAGCGGTTTGCTTAATAACTTAATTACAACTATATATATATATATATATATATATATATATATATATATATATATATATATTTGTACTTGTATGTCATTGGCACCCATTGGCACTTAGCAAAGTATACAAACCAGACTTTTGGGCACTCCAGCCAAAAAAGGTTCGCCATCCCTGACCTAGAGTGACCAACGATCAATTCTCTTGCCTCTTCAGAGTGTTGAGCATGTTCTACAAACAAACTCTTATTAAGCTCCTAATCTCAACTCGTTACCTGTATGAAAGACACCTGTCCACAGAAGCAATCAATCAATCAGATTCCAAACTCTCCACCATGGCCAAGACCAAAGAGCTGTCCAAGGATGTCAGGGACAAGATTGTAGACCTACACAAGGCTGGAATGGGAGGTGGAATCATTATGCTTTGGGGGTGTTTTTCTGCTAAGGGGACAGGACAACTGCAGCGCATCAAAGGGACGATGGACGGGGCCATGTGCCGTCAAATCTTGGGTGAGAACCTCCTTCCCGCAGCCAGGGCATTGAAAATGGGTCGTGGATGGGTATTCCAGCATGACAATGACCCAAAACACACAGCCAAGGCAACAAAGGAGTGGCTCAAGAAGAAGCACATTAAGGTCCTGGAGTGGCCTAGCCAGTCTCCAGACCTTAATCCCATAGAAAATCTGTGGAGGGAGCTGAAGGTTCGAGTTGCCAAACGTCAGCCTTGAAACCTTAATGACTTGGAGAGGATCTGCAAAGAGGAGTGGGACAAAATCCCTCCTGAGATGTGTGCAAACCTGGTGGCCAACTCCAAGAAACGTCTGACCTCTGTGATTGCCAACAAGGGTTTTGCCACCAAGTACTAAGTCGAAGGGGTCAAATACTTATTTCCCTTATTAACATGCAAATCAATGTATAACTTTTTTGAAATGCGTTTTTCTGGATTTTTTTGTTGTTATTCTGTCTCTCACTGTTAAAATACACCTACCATTAAAATGATAGGCTGATCATTTCTTTGTCAGTGGGAAAACGTACAAAATCAGCAGGGGATCAAATACTTTTTTCCCTCACTGTATGTATATAAAATTGGCATGAAATATTCTTTCTAAATTTTGAAAACATACAATACAGACAATACAGGCATAAACTGACGTATATACGTGTGCGTGAATCATTGTAGAAACAGTTTCTTTAGTTCTTTTCTTATCATATGTATTCTTTATGCTTTTCTTTAAAAAAAATATTATCTCTATTTTAAAATCCAGATGCCAATGAGTCACCTTCATTCACCCTTCAGAAAAACAGAAATATAATGATCCGTCTGTTTCCCTGATGAGAAAGATGAACAAGAAACAAGACTAAGCGCTAGACCAAATCAAAACTTCAACCTACCCACGCATTGCAAAATACAAACCTTTACATTTTTCTTACTACGACATGCAAGGGTACAAGTTTGTACTTTGTGAGTAGGTCCGAGTTTTGATTTGGTCTATGCTGAAGAAACATGAAAGAATCTAGAGAATACAATTATTAAAATGTGTACTGTAATGATTTAATGTAAAGCATTAAGTGACACATCAGAGTACAACCATTTTGTTTCCCAATAACCTTAAAATGTATATAAGTGAACGAAGCGTAACTTGACCTTCCACCTTATCTTTCAATGCTCAATGTTTAAACTACACATCTTCTTATTTTCATTGTCTGCTTGTTGCTGTTAGATCATTTGTAAAACAGACTTTCCTTGTTGTCTCTCTCTCTCTCTCTTTTTTTAGGAAATCCAAATTTTTGTGCTGATTTCTTCATCCTTGTGGCCTAAACAAGAAAGAAGAAGTTCTGATGGCAAGAAGCTGACAACTGAAAACTGAGTCATTAGTTTCCTTCATGCGCCTGAAGAGAAGAGGTGTGTGAGACTGAGGAGCCCGATTGTTACAACTTGAGCTCAACTTTGGGGACAGGATGCTGTGTCTGGTTCTGATCTTTGGGGTCCTGCTTTGTGCAGCCCAAGGTAAGGAAATCAATCATTCATTCTGAAAGCAAAACATAATCAAGCGTTCATATTCAGGAATTGCTTGGAAGTCTGGAGTTAATTTGACTTTATCTAATGAGTGTGGTTCATTTTTTGTCCGGTCAATCACTCTATTCCACTGTGTCTGACTATTCCGCAACGTCTCTTCTTACATTACTGGTAAGCTCCCTCTATCCAAACACTTGTGGTGATTTATACTCCTTCTGCTCTGGAGTGATCTTTGTCTATGATCTTGTCTTGCTACCTTGCTACTGCTACCAAACTGTTGTTGGGAAGATACAAGTTGCAAGTTGGTTAGGAACAAATTAAGAATAGTGGGTGACATATAAAAAAGGGGTTTACACGTGATTTTGTGTTAACCTGGGTGTGTTGTATGTTTTCTGGAAATCTTGTTTCTTTTGATTGCCATGATATAATATTAAATTAGAAGAAAAGAAAAAAACATAAAATTACATTCCATCTCCAATTGACAGAAGTTTTTTTGTATGGCATTATTCAAAGTTATTTGGGTAAATGAACACCCTGTTGCATATCAGCAGCCAGACAATCAGTCCTTTAATGCTGATTTTGTAAACCTGCCTAAAGGACGTATCCACCAGTTGTTTTTCAATTGAATGTCTAATATGTCTTCATCTGTCCCATTCATCTTTTAAATATGATTAACACTGCAGCAGAAAAACTGCCAGCTCAGAAACACCAAAACTGATCATTAACAAAGTTATATTGTTTAATTTGTTATCTAGAAAAAATATATATTGTCCCTTAATTTTTCATTAATTCCTAATCCCAGGTGATTAACAAAATTCTGTTTAAACCACATCTGTATTGTTAATACAATTCATTACAAAATGTATGTGTGTGCTTTGTGTGTAAAGATTGCTGTCACAGACACTTGTAGTACAATATTGAGTTTGACAGATAGGAGTCAGTGTTTTCTTTATGTGATAAAACAACTACTAGCCAGTAGAAACAATTGAACAAATTAAATTCAACTATTGCCGATTTTAAACTCTATGAGGTTAGTAATTGCAATATGCCCAGTGGCTTGTGATTTTCCATTAACACTGTATTGAATATTGTAACATATGAGTAACAATTCAGGTTTTGCTACATAATACACACAAAAAGGCTTCAGTTCTGTGGTTTGCAGGCTGTTTCTCCCAGGTAACAGTCTAAATAAACCAATGGTAGTCATTTGGCCCTAAGACTTTATTGGTTTAAGTTGTGTGAGTCAGAGGTACAATACAAGTTAGAGTTGTTTTATGGGCTTTCATGTGCAGTAGCTTAGGTTTAAAAGTGTTTGGAGGAGTGTTAATGTGAAAACTGTTTTATTAGAGAAAAGTTTAAACATGTTCTTCAATTCAAGGACAGTTATTCAGAAAATGCAATAATTGGCTAGATTGTTCTATATAAATGAGAGTATCAACAATAATGGCCTCAAAATGATTAACATAATTCAAGACAATAAGTATAACATTTTATACAGTTTGAACAAATGTAAAAAAAGTGGATTTATACCCGTTCAGAATTATGTTCCTAATGAAAAATTACCCAAGAGAATTACGATCCTTACAAATTACGAAACCCACACACTTTTACTGATGTGTAACTGAACTGGCCTGGCTCTTTGAAGAGAACTTTCTATTCAATTTCTAGTGCAGCACTGGAACAAAATCAACTAGATGGTAGTAAAGCATGCAAAGTTTTAATGTGTCCTGTAGCACAAAATACTATTTCAGTTTGACTTAAAGGCAACAATTATCTGCTTGTACTTTTACTACATCATGAGTTCAGTTTTTCAATATATCCCTTGTTTTCATTGAAATTTAGATCTATGCTATCATAGAGTTGTACAAAATTGAGTCTATCACAGTTGATTTCACACATAGACAAGAGATGTTTGACAATACAAAACATGAAGAATGTTCTTCTCAAAAACATTCAAGACAAAAACAAAATTACAACCAGATATGCAGTTCTCACATGTACACCTGTGTGGAAATGTCAATATCTGTGAAAGAAACTCTACAAAGTTTACTTTAATTGTTTACTTTTTGATAAGATATTCACAAATGTGCTCCC
This sequence comes from Amia ocellicauda, assembly GCF_036373705.1. Taxonomy (NCBI): domain Eukaryota; kingdom Metazoa; phylum Chordata; class Actinopteri; order Amiiformes; family Amiidae; genus Amia; species Amia ocellicauda. Next base: position 18,065,702 of record NC_089860.1, read on the forward strand.
ATTAAGTACCATATATACTAGAAGATAAGTGATTGTTGGGAGCTTGTTGATCCAGCTGTAAGGGACAGATATCAGTATTGCAATATTTACCAAAAGGTTATCTTAAATTATAATGCCAGTCTTACTTGGCATGTTTGGTTTGGTCTACTGGATGTAAAATATAAATTTTGCACATCAGTGCATATCTCACTTCTGCAATACAATGCCCTTAAAAACACTATAATAGTCCAAATTTGCACACATCTGCTTTAATCAGCACAATGTTGGCTACAAAATGTTCCTACAACATAATAGGCTAAATTGGAAGAGCTTCCTTCTCATCCGTCAATAATTATTCTTGAATTTACCTTCAAATCAATATTATATGTGAAACCAGGAATCAGAAGTCATAGCTTACAGTTTGTCATTTTTAATCTGGACTGATTGCAGATGCTAAGTATTGCAATGCTTCCATAATTATGTTATTTCTCTACTTTGTCTGGAAGAGTCAACCGTTGCATTTCCAAATGTTAGCCTTTGAGACAACTGCAACGCTAAACCTAACAAAGTAATTTAAATAATAGATACATCTTTTCCATTTTGTGTAAGTGTCTTCATGTGACTTGCTAACCTCTTAATGAGGGTACATGAGACCAGTCAGATGAGTCGTTTAACAGTGACTGCGATCATTGTGGTCATGTGATAGGAGAGACAGATTTGAAATGATCTACGCAGTGTTCAATGTTCAGAGTCAAAAACAAATCCAGAGTGGGTTATTGTTTTTCAATATTCGTTTGATTGACATATTTGTATTTGTATACATAATTGTGTTTTTTATAATCAGTGTCACTGCTGTTAAAATGCTTTCAACAAAATGGTCATTTGAATCTTTGAAGCTAAATTTCCTTGGGCTTTAGTCTCGGAAAGTATGAAGTAGCATAAATGTACAGTTGTTCTGTGCATAAACAAAGAGGCTTGAAATCACTAACATGCATGTGAACTACACATAAGGCAATGGTAACTATATTATGTTATGAGACAAAACAAAAACATTTGAGTCGGATCGTTGTCCTTTAATCCAGATTCCCTTCAGAGCGTCAAATGGATTTCAAATTATACCAGGACATTTTAAGCAACAAAGTGGCGCACCTTCTGTCAAGAAACTCAAGCTTGGTCCCTAACTGACTTTCCAGCACAATGACAATCTGAACCACACATGCAAGCATATTTTCCTGAAATGAATCTTATCTTTTACTTGGTTCGCAGATACAAACTAGAATTATCGCACTAATTTGGGCCCGTGGAACAAATGCATACCCTGTTACAGTCAAGGTCTAGACATCATGAGCAATTCAGTCCATTCTTATTCTTAACCCCCTACAAGAACATAAAGCAGAAGTGAGAGGGGGAATGGGAAATACAAAACCCCTTCTTGGATCTGAAATTAGCTGTGACTGTGCAATGTGTTTCCTGATATTCAGTTTTTACATTTCTATACAAGGATCCTGTTCTGTTCTTCCAGAACATACTGGCTAGAAGGCTTTCATTTCCCCTTTTCTCCCAAGCACAGAATATGAAGACCAGAAAGGGTCTGAAGAACTAAGGATGGCAAATTAAACTTCTTAGTGACCCAATAAGGTTCAGTGACCAGTTGTAGAAAACAGCTTAGGTTTCGTTTGTTCCCCCGGTAAGTTTTCCTTGGGTTTAAGAGCATTGTACAAAGCACCTGAACACATTGGAGTCAATCCAATCCAAGCAAAAAGCTGCTGTATTCATTCGTATTTAATCAAATTTATAAATATGTCGCTTGCAGATATTTATGTTTCACTATGAATTGTCCAATAACTTTTTGTGAACCTGGTTATGACATATCTAGGAAAGCTTTAAAGTAGTATGCTTTATTGATATCTTAAATCATAAAAAATAAAACTGTCAATGAAGGAATTCAGTGCACACAGAGACAAAAGACCTGCAAGCCCCGTGACCATGAAGACAAGGTGATATGGACTTCGGCAGCTCCACATCACACTGTATATGTACATGACACCTGAAAAATGGAATTGACGAAGAAAAAATCCATCTTTACCATCCAGAGTAAGTTAATAATTATTAATATTGTTGTTGTTGTTGTCAACCTTACATTCCTTTAAACTTTTTGTTTAAGGTATGATTACTGTTTACTACTTCATGTTGTCGTTTTAATTAAGCTTTTTCCCAATACAGTTTTATGAAATGGTGGATATTTCAGCTTTGTTTTCTTTCATGCAGATTCAGAGTCCCCACTGTACATACCCCTGCACCCAAAGAACAAAATAGGAAGATTCTGGAGAGAAAGTTGAAATACTAAGACAGTAATTAGGCCTACACCTGGAAACAAGCATCAGGATGGGTACGTATGAATAGTTAAACACTGTCAGATGCTTTCATTTATGTAATATGAAGATATTTTTGAAATGGTATGTCTATGAATCAAACAAACAATATCAGCTTGCATTTGGAAAATTATATTTAAAGATTGTTTTTTGTTTCTGATCATTTATTTTGTTTCTGTCAAATAGTTTTTTCGGTTGAACACATGGGAATGATTGCAAACATGTTTTTATTTACAAAGCAGGCACTTTACATGTTTACAATTTACAATTTATATGTCTGAAAAATACCTTATATGTGACTTAAATATGGCTGTTTACTGCTATAACAGCAGGTAGACAAGAGATGTAAAGAGCTCTTGAAACCTCAGTGGAATTTTCGATAGATGATGTAAACAATCAAATGTGAAAATGTATTAATTAATTGTGTACATGCAATACTTATACAACATGCACTAAACAAATTATCCTTTCTTTACAGATCCACACCTTGTATTCATACCACACTAACACCTCTCATTTCCAGAGGAAAGAAGCAGAAGTTCTAGCTTGTTTATTGACTGTCCCAAGTGGGAATAACTTCTCACTTCAAGTGAAAATTTGGTTAACCACAAAGAAACAGACCAAACAGATGAATAAGCATTCAAAAACCTTTGTGGCAGATACAGTATTGATATAATGTGTTGAGCCCAATATGATGTCTCCAGAGCTTTCTCACTAAACAGTGTTTGGTCTGTACTATCCATTTAACACACTGTTGAACAATAGTGTGCGTGAGTGAGATAATAAACAAACCCAATCTTTAAAAAAATTATATGTGCCTACTGTTTTAGCTGATGGAGCCTATACAAATGAGAATGTATCCAACACACCAGAGGATCAGCTATCTCCAACCACTGCTACAAAGCTTGGAGATGAAGAAAAGGATTCAGAGCGACCCAATGGATCTTCCACTTCAATTGTACCAACTGTTTGTTGCAGTACAGATAATATCGAAAGAGATCTGGTTCAGCTGGTTAACGAGCAAAGGGAGGTTACCAGTGGGCAAGGTGAAATTATAAAGATCCTGCGAGCTATGAAGGACCAACAAGCGCAGAATGTGGCAGTCCTGGAGAACCTAGCAAGGCACCAGAGTCTTTTGGTAGAAAATCATCAGGCTCTAGTGCAGCAGGTGTTGGAGATCGGATTACAGTTCAGAGAATTTACTGTTCGATTCTTTCCCATCCTGCACAATCTCACCTCTCATCTGGAGTCTAGTGAGAATGCACGATGGAGGAAATCCCTTCCTGCTAAATAAACCACGCCAGGTTCCCTTCTTCACACAGTGCAGAAATGCGTGCACAGTATTTAGCGTTGCTTTGATATTTGAGATTAATTTCTCATTTGTTAATCTGAATGGAAAAATTATATTGCTGTCGTTCTTTTGCTACTTACAAAATTAAACGTGGGCAGATAAATAGTCAATCCTAACAACAGTTATTATTATTTCTTTAACATTTTGTTTGGATATTTTAATCTCTTAAGGCATGATTTCTGTTTAGTATGTGATATGTGACTCATTTGTAACTTTGTTCATGTAAGCATATACTTGCTTAAAATCAAGTAATAAAAAAGTAGGAAAAACATATATATATATATATATATATATCGTTTTGGAGTCTTTATTGAGGTTCTGTAGTCCATTATTCAAGTTCTATGTAAATGATCTATAAAAACATTTGATCTACATTAATTAACATTTTCACACTTTTACTACCTGTTTTGGTATGAGAAGGCTTACCAGTAATTACTTTTTTCCATGTCAAACATTAAATATAATGTATATAAATGAGCTGTACAATTTCCAGATATAATAAACCAAGAATGCAACCAGAAGCTGTGGTGAATATCTACCACATTCACATTGTATTACAAATTCCTGTTTCAATTTTAAACAATATTCTTAAGTAGCGTTGATCTGACATGTTTTTGTTTTGATCCTGTTGTTTTCAGAAATACCTTGAAACCTTCACAGATCATAACCTGTCTTGTGTCTTGTGTGTGTGGATTTTACTAATGCAAAGTCAATTTCTCACTTGACAACCCCAAAATAAATATATTTATTTACAATTTCATCAGAATGCGGATATTCATATTTGATTGGCTATAACTTGCCATCCTTAAGTTTTTTTGTTTCAAATTTGCAGGTTTGGAACCACCATTAATTCAGCCAAACCAGACAGAAATTATCATTAACTCTGGGGCAATCCTACATCTTCACTGTTCTGGTGAAAAACCTGTGAACTGGATTGCAGCATTTGCAAAACATAAGAAGCTTATAAAAACTAGTGGAACCACCAGTGTATTCAAGGCAAAAGCTACAGTGGATTTTACAGGCACCTACAAATGTATATATAAGGACCAGCAAAACCTGTTTTCCTCAATACATGTTTATGTCAAAGGTATGGTTTCATTTCTTGTATATTTTTAAATTGTTAAGACAGGTTGTGTGTATAGTGTTTTCTATATGCTGTATCAACAAATTCTGTTTTGCAAAAAAAAAAAAAAGGTAAAAAGTTTCTGTAGATGACGGCAATGAAGATGCTGGCTAATTGCTTCACAGACAAATACCTATTTCTTTCCAAAGCCCCTCTAAGAAATTTCGATCCCTGCCCTGCGGAAGTTGGCATCATCTTGAATTTTAGATGGTAACATAATGTATTTACTTTTCAAAAACAAGTAACCTGTTTAGATAGTAAGTGAAGCTCCATGGATTTGCTGTTAAGATCTCAACATTTTTAATGTTATGGGAAAATAAATATAGGTGAAACTAGGAATAATGTTTTATTTTTATTTTTTACAATAAGCAGAAAATGTTTAACACATTTGCTGCTTTACTTACATCAATAAAAATATATTTTGTGGAAAATGTCTTTCTTGCAGATCCAGTAAAGCTATTCTTAGATGAAAAGTATGGGTACCATTTCTTGCGGAAGGAAGGAGAGGATATTACCTTGCCCTGTCTGCTGACCGATCCGAGTGCCACTGACTTCTCACTCAGAATGGAAAATGGTAGCTCTGTCCCTCGTGGGATGAACTACACTGTTGATCCAAAGAGAGGAATAACCATTCGAAACCTGCAACCCCGCTTTAATGCTGACTACGTTTGCCGGGCCAAAAAGGATGGAGAATTCAAATTCTCTATAGCTTTCAGCATCAATGTCGTGCAAAGTAAGTCATTTTTTGTCCTGCCTTGTTTTTTGGGGGGAACCCTGTTATTTTTTTGTGCTACACATGAGCAAAGATAGAAGAGGACAATCGGTTTTTGTTGTGCTTGTTTCCAGAGTTGCGTTCTCCACCTTATGTGTACCTGGACACAGACGAATATGTGCGCATTGTTGGTGAGACACTTGAAATCAGTTGTACTACGAACAACCCAAATTTTAATTATAATGTGACCTGGAAGCACTCTACAAGGGAGGTGAGTAAAACCTATACCTCGAGGTTACTGTCTCCAAATGGCTTCATATGATTTTCAGTATCTTTCAAATATCTTTGAAAGTTGAAAATAGCAAATGGTTCTGTTTGTTCTGTTAAATTCTCAGAGGTTACAAGCGTCGGAAGAGATTGGTTATGAGGGAAGTAAACTGGCTATAAGGAGTATTTTGAAAATTCCTGCGGTGAGCATGTCAGACACAGGGAATATAACTTGCGTAGGAGCAAATGAAGCTGGTACAAACAGTTCAACCACATACCTGCAAGTTGTAGGTAAGCTGCTACAAAAACGCATGCTAGTCCCAATGTCAATGTTAATTTCTTTAGGCAATGAACCTTAGACATATTATCTAAAGTTTTGTGATTTCCAATTACCTTCCAGATAAAGCCTACCTCAGGTTGTCAACCCCAATGGACACTGTCCTTGAAGTTCAAGAAGGACAAGACTTGGAGCTGAAGGTTTTAATTGAGGCCTACCCTGTCATTTTGCAGAAAGGATGGGTCACACCCAGGTCACATAATAATTCTGCTCACAAACAAGTGTTTCACAAATTCAACAACAGGTACTGGAGATGTGTGTGAGAGTACTTCTGTTTTCTAATTACCTGGGAGCAAAACTTCACTTCAGACTTCAGATGTCGTACAAATATACATTATTTTAGTTTTCACATCCAGTTGTTTGCTTGTCTTTGTTATAAATAGAATTGTTTCTATTTAAGTTATTGTTATTATGTATGTTATTAAGGACAATGTCGGGTTGTTTGTTGTCCTTGTCTGATTTTGCATGAAATAAGGAAGACAGTGCTTTCTGAAACTGCTGATCTTTAGTCAAAACAACTAACCAGTAGCTCGGTGTCAACAAAGGTTATGATGAAATCGTTATTCGGAGAAGTAGCAGCTTAGTGTCTTGTTTTGGGAACTAGTATATGTCCTTTTACCATAGTTCAAAAAAGCACCTCAACCCAAATGTTTGTAACGCTGAGCTTGTGGCATTTTTTCCCCGCAGATACGAGGCCATTTTGTTATTGAGGAGAATGAAAGCTGAAGAGAGAGGACAGTACATCTTCTTTGCCAAGAACACAAAAGAAAATGCTTCTGTTACGTTTCATATTCACTTTCACCGTAAGTCAGTATTTCCTTGCAGCAGAATACATCTCTAACCCCAACTCCCTCCATCAAAACCATGTGGGATCCTAAACATGCAAACAAAACAACCACAATATACACCGATCAGCCATAACATTATGACCACCTGCCTAATATTGTGTAGGTCCCAAAACAGCCCTGACCCGTCGAGGCATGGACTCCACTAGACCTCTGAAGGTGTGCTGTGGTATCTGGCACCAAGACGTTAGCAGCAGATCCTTTAAGTCCTGTAAGTTGCGAGGTGGGGCCTCCATGGATCAGACTTGTTTGTTTGTCCATTGCTCCGTGGTCCAGTTCTGATGCTCACGTGCCCATTGTAGGTGCTTTCGGCAGTGGACAGGGATCAGCATGGGCACCCTGACTGGTCTGCGGCTACGCAGCCCCATACGCAACAAACTGCGATGCACTGTGTGTTCTGACTCCTTTCTATCAGAACCAGCATTCACTTTTTCAGCAATTTGAGCTACAGTAGCTCGTCTGTTGGATCGGACCACACGGGCCAGCCTTCGCTCCCCACGTGCATCAATGAGCCTCCTTCCTTGGACCACTTTTGATAGGTACTGACCACTGCAGACCGGGAACACCCCACAAGAGCTGCAGTTTTGGAGATGCTCTGACCCAGTCGTCTAGCCATCACAATTTGGCCCTTGTCAAAGTCGCCCATTTTTCCTACTTCTAACACATCAACTTTGAGGACAAAATGTTCACTTGCTGCCTAATATATCCCACCCACTGACAGGTGCCATGATAACGAGATTATCAGTGTTATTCACTTCACCTGTCAGTGCTCATAATGTTATGGCTGATCGGTGTATATGTTCATGATAGATGGTAGAAATGCTCTGTAACTGGGAAATATGAATTATTCTTCCACCTTTTAACTTAGTCTGTCTCTTTCCTGTGGCAGAGAAGCCGACGGCTGAGGTGAAGTGGCACAACACCAACAACCTGAGCTGCAGGGCATTTGGGTACCCAGCTCCCAACATCCAGTGGCACCAGTGCTTAGGAATGAAATCCACGTAAGTCTAGAAGCAGTGCTACTCCTTGAGAGATGCTCAGTTATACCGCTATACTGTAATACAATGTTTCTTAACCTAAATTGTCACTTATAGGTGCAAAGAGAATGACACTGCTACTTTGGAGCATCTCCAAGCAGACACAACTGTTTCAAACCAAGAGCCCTATGGAGATGTTGAAGTGCTGAGCACAGTGAACGTGGGCCCCTTCTCTGAGAGGATGACCGTGGAGTGTGTGGCTTTTAACATCGCAGGGGAGGATCGGGTTTCACTGCAGACCGATGTTTTACGTAAGAGTCTCTGCATACCAAAGTGTGGATTAGGCTTTTCACTCAGTACAGTGGGTACCCAACTTCAGATCAATTGGTATACAATTTTTATTTTTATTTTTATTTTTATATGCATACGTTATGTCACTTTGCTGTAATGTGCATGGGTGCTTTTTAAATACTATCCTTGTAGAAAACATAAATGATTTAGTTAGAGGGCACATTATTTGCCTGCACTTGTCAGTGGAAATATTCCTGTGACTCAGACTAATGTGTAGTAGGATACCCTGGTAAGGAGCCCAAGTGTACTAGAGGCACGATTGTGGAGCAGATCAAATTTCTAGCAAGGAAACAAATTATATTTGTGTGGTTGTGTCTTCAAAGAAACCTATGGCGTATTATTTTACAGATACACCTTTCTTCACAAAGACTCTTGTGGGATCATTGTGTGTGGCTGGCCTTTTCCTGGTGCTTCTGGTGATCCTGTTGTACAAGTACAAGCAGGTATGATGTGTTTTGAAAATATTTATTATCTGTTTTATGTGAATCTTGTCAAAAAGATGATGTATATATAATTATAAGGAGTTATTTCTTTGCTATGATGTCTAAAACTTTACTGAAGAGGTCATTCTTGAGTTCTACTAGTCGGTAATTCAATTATAATGTTACAATAAACTCCAAGACTTGCACATTTTATACAAAACACTTTTCTGATTTCAGAAACCAAGGTATGAAATCCGTTGGAAGATCATTGAGACATGTGATGGGAACAACTACACCTTCATTGATCCAACCCAGCTACCATACAATGAGAAATGGGAGTTCCCCAGAGACAAACTGCGTCTAGGTATGAAGTCCTACATTTACTATTCTATCTACATATTGTGTAAATTATTGCCAACACTAGAATTTACATTTTTATCTGAGCATGTAGATTTAGCAAGTAAATGTATAGATAAAATGTATAGTCATTTATAAGTCATTTTGTAGCATTCAATAATTTCCCTTGCACTTTCATGTCTTTTTCACAACAATGTATTTATTTATTGCAACTTTTTTCCTCCTATCTGTATGGATCCTTTCAGGGAAGATCCTTGGGGCTGGTGCGTTTGGGAAGGTCGTTGAAGCCACAGCTTACGGTCTGGGCAATGAGGACAATGTTGTTCGTGTGGCTGTCAAAATGCTGAAACGTACGTTTCTTTTCTCTGCCTGCGTCACTGTGGTTTCATTTTGTTGTTTAGTCTCATTCCTGGTCTGCTGTGGTCAGTATTTTAAGGGCATACTGTTCAACAAAATCAACAAACAATTCAGCAGTGTATAGGAACATGAAGTCATGGAGAGATTTATCCCGGTAGACCCATATCAGGGAATTAAAATGTTTCAGCACTGAATGTTGCTTTGCTCCATTTTGAGAGAAAACTAAATCTGTTGATATATCCTTTATAGCAAGTGCCCATTCTGACGAGAGGGAGGCCCTGATGTCTGAACTGAAGATCCTGAGTCACCTTGGACACCACAAGAATATTGTCAATCTTTTAGGTGCCTGTACTCATGGAGGTAAGTGTGACTTCAGGTATGCTTATTGTATGCAGCATCTTTTAACATACTCAGAGTTTGACAACCAGCCCATGTCTTGAAATTGATTTTAAAAACATCCATTTAAACTGACTGGCCTGCCAATCACAAATTATGATTTCAATTCTCGATAATCAATATGCTAGATTCAATACATATGCTGGGGTGAGTGGAGGACTAGTTCCAATTTCAAGATTTGTCAGTTGAAACAATCTTGTGGAAGCTCTTCTGGGGCCACTGTAGGGCGTTGACCTTCTGCCATTCTCTCCACATGGTTTTGGGTGGACCTTTCAGGACAGGGAGGAAGTAGATGGGGAAGGGAGAATAACTGTGGCCACCTTTGCAATATATACTCCATATATAGAAAGACAGAGATATTTGACATCTCCATCACTCGCTTTTCTTGGGACTGTAAGTGGACACTGTTTCACTGTTATGCTGTGTTCTGGTTCAGGCCCAGTCCTTGTTATCACTGAGTACTGCAGCTATGGAGACCTGCTGAACTTCCTCAGAAACAAGGCTGAATGTTTTCTGACTTCTGTGAGTGTCCCCAACATACTAGAGGAGGCCGGTGACTACAAGAACTTGAGTATTGAGAAGAAATACATAAGAAGGTACATATTTTTATTTGTATAGTAGATGCCATGGCTACATTTGTTATTTAGTTAGCTGACCTGAAGTATGAAAGTATTGTGGATATTTTTTTACTGTTAGTAATTTCAGCAAGACATGAAGGATTGCCATCAGACTCTTTATATCCAAGAACAGAATCTGCAAATTTGAACCTTTTTGTTTGATGTGTCTTCTCTGAATTCAGTGACAGTGGCATTTCAAGCTCCTGTTCCGATGGTTACTTGGAGATGAAACCTGGACCCCTACCAACACATTCACCCAAAGGTACATCTGTGCAAGTATAACTAAAATAAAAAGTACCAGAAGTATACACTACAGTGGTAACAATTGTATTTGTACAATTTGTACAACTCAATTATGTGCTCAATAGTCACACACACATATTTATATATATTATAAACTACATATATTATTATATTATAAACTACAGAGAACATTTCTCCCAAATTCCAAATAAAAATATTGTCATTTAGAGCATTTATTTGCAGAAAATGACAATTGGTCAATTTAACAAAAAATATGCAGTGTTGTCAAACCTTGAATAATGCAAAGAAAATAAGTTCACATTCTTTTGTAAACAACAAAATACTAATGTTTTAACTTAGGAAGAGTTCAGAGTTCATGCTCTCCACCAGTCTGTCACATTGATGTTGGGTGGCTTTATGCCACTCCTGGAGCAAAAATTCAAGCAGCTCAGCTTTGTTTGATGGCTTGTGACCATCCATCTTCCTCTTGATCACGTTCCAGAGATTTTCAGTGGGGTTCAGGTGTGGAGATAGGGCTGGCCATGACAGGGTCTTTATCTGGTGGTCCTCCATCCACACCTTGATTGAAAATGGAGCATTGTCCTGCTGGAAAAACCAATCCTCAGAGTTAGGGAACATTGTCAGAACAGAAGGAAGCAAGTTTTCTTCCAGGACAACCTTGTACGTGGCTTGATTCATGTGTCCTTCACAAAGACACATTTGCACGATTTTAGCCTTGCTGAAGCACCCCCAGATCATCACCGATCCTCCACCAAAGCTGAAAATTGGACTCATCAGAGAAGATGACCTTACTCCAGTCCTCTACGGTCTAATCCTGATGGTCTTTTGCAAATCTCAACCTGGCTCTTCTTTGCTTCTCATTGATGAAGGGCTTTTTTCTAGCTTTGCACGACTTCAGCCCTGCCCCTAGGAGCCTGTTTTGAACCACCCTCGCCGTGAACTTCACCCCAGCTGGCGTTTGCCATTCTTTTTGTAGGTCACATGATGTCATCCTATGGTTGTTGAGTGACATTCGAATGAGTTGGCGGTCATCCTGGTCAGTGGAGAGTTGTTTTCTCCCTCTGCCGGTCTGTAGCTTTGTTGTCCCCAATGTCTGCTGCTTGAGCTTGTTCTTATGAACTGCCATCTTTGAAATTTTAAGGATGGAAGCAACCCGAAGCTCACTGTATTCCTCTGCCAGTAAAGCGAGAATTGAACCCTTCTTTTCCTCACACAAAACTTTCTGTTTCAACTCTTTTGGCATGGTCAATAGTTATTTTTTGATTCCAATTACTTTTGAGGTACTACTAGCACTGTTTTTGCCATCTAGCTGCTCCTATTGCAAGAGGATAGTGATGACCACAGCAGTGGTTTTTATACTTTTCCTCGTTAATTAAGATTTGGTTCAGGTGATCACCTAATCAGTAGCTCATTCAGTAGAATGAGGTGTGCTTGTGTTGGAATTCAACAGACACTGGAATGGAATGGCTGCCATACATGTAGAGATGATGATTTTAAAAACAAATTGCAGTGGTCTCTTAATTTTTTCCTGAGCTGTATATATATATTGTCAAGGTATGCTACACAGAGAACTGATCGAATATAGTGGAACATTCTGAACCTCCCAATAAATGCATTTCCAAAACACTATAGACTAAATAATTGAGTTAGTTTAGGACATCTAGGACATCTCTACACTAAATATTTGTACACCAGGCATGCAAATTTCCCACATAGGACATTTTTATGCATAGATTATTATTTACTTAAAAAAAATGAAATAAACTAAATCAGTCTTTTTTTATCCTGATATCAGGTTCCACTTGTGATGAACCCGAAGGAGATACCTGGCCACTGGATATGGATGACTTGCTTAAATTCTCCTACCAAGTTGCTCAAGGGCTTTCTTTCCTTGCTGCCAAAAATGTAATCTCAGGCCTTTATTTTTCATTGTGTATTTCAGTCACTGCTCGTATGAATACAGTTCAAAAGGAAATTAATGTGAATAGAGTTAATAACCTAGGGGCTGGACTGACTTAAACAAACTGATTAATTGTGTGTTACTCAAAGAAGTTACATATTTTTAATGTTAGGTAATATGCAGTTTGATAAAGCTGGATAATATTAAAGCTGCTATGCTTTTTTTCTTCTTTCTTTATGTGCTTTTGCAGTGCATTCACAGGGATGTCGCTGCGAGGAATGTGCTGTTGACGGATGGGCGTGTGGCTAAGATCTGTGACTTTGGCCTGGCCAGAGACATCATGAATGACTCCAACTATGTAGTGAAGGGAAATGTAAGTAAACAGTACACAGAAAGAAAAACAACATATTTACTTATAAGTGGGAATGTCAGGCATGAACTATGCAGTCAGGCTATTGCCACAGCTGTCCTGAGACTTTAACTTCTCCTGTCATTCAATCTCTCACATGATGCCCTTGTAGCATGTTTACAGAACTTGGTGGTTGCACTGTTAAATATTGTCTAATGAAATCTAATTGGACACTAAGGAGCATAATTACATGTGACCTCAGCATGTTTTTATCTTAGGGTGACAATTTTGGGAGCTGAAATAGTTACAGTACAGTAATTATTTTTGTTTACTCACATATTCTGAACAACAGTAGGGCTTGCTGACCTGCTTCTAAACATTTTCTGATTATAAATATTTCAGTGACTATGCTAGTGTGAAAGAAGTACTGCCACATATTAATTCAGCTCTTTGTCACTGTATTTTAAAACAAACTGGCAGATTTAAATATAGGACAACCATATGCAGTGGTGTAGGCGTTGATATTCGAAGTTATGATTTGGACAGGCCCGCCTCCCAGTGAAGTGGATGGCCCCCGAGAGCATATTTGACTGTGTCTACACTGTGCAGAGTGATGTCTGGTCCTACGGCATTCTCCTATGGGAAATATTCTCCTTGGGTAAATGGGATTTGTTAAGATATATATATATATATATACACACACTCTGCAATTACTAGCAACCACGGGCTAGCACAAATCAAAACTGCAAACCTGTATCCTGTCTTAATGTATTGTCAGATAGCACTTTCCTCTACTTAAAAATCACAACGCAAAAGGGTTTAAGTTTAGGTTAAAGTTCTAATTTGTCTAGACCCAAATCAGCAAAGTTTGGTGTAACACAATGCATCAACAGCCACACACACACAAACACACAAACGATATAACAACATCCAATTCTTCATTCCTTGCTTTTTGAAATTATTGTGTAGATTAAGACTATTGGAAAAATGTAAGATATATGATCTTAATTGTGAAAAATATTGTATTTTGTAGGCAAGAGCCCGTACCCCAGCATGCTAGTTGACACCAAATTCTACAAAATGATCAAAGATGGCTACCAGATGTCCAGACCAGATTATGCCCTCCCTGAAATGTAAGTCTTATGCTGTATTATGAGTGAGTTTGGCTGCATTACACGTTTGGATTAATTATTTGGATTCTTTATTATTAATCACACTGGGTGGAATATATCAGTCTGTTACAAGAAGCGTTAAACCAAATGGGGGGAAACAACCCTTTTATACACTGAGCAGTTCTAAGCTTTTCATTTTCCCTCTGAGTAATTGTTCCAGAAATTTGCAGCCTCTTTAGTCTTGGTGGGTTCCTCCTTTATATATTAAAACACAGTGGCCAGCCGTTAGTTATGCATGTTGGCCACATGATCCCGGAACTGGCTAGCTCTAATAAACTACTTCTGAGAATCTACCATTGGAATGTCATACCCTATATAAAGCTCGGCACTATTTGTAGGCTGGTCAGAGTTTTTATTTATTTTTCAAAAACAACAAATAATGTATTGATGGAAGTGGTACAAACATTAGCAGGGTACTTGTTTTCATTTCAAAAAAATGTCTTTTTTTTTTCTTAGGTACACAATCATGAAGATGTGTTGGAATTTGGAACCAACCGAGCGGCCAACTTTCGATAAAATAGGCCAACTCATTCAGAGACTACTGGGTGAGCAAACAGAGCAGGTAAGAGGATGTATGCAAGCCTGAGTTTGAACCCTTGTGAAAGTGGGCACTGCTTTAGCAGAAGTTCATACACTACAACTTCTCTACAAGAAGAAGGGTGTGTTCGCTACAGATATAGAAATAGCTGATGTGTTCCAAGAGGGTACATACGATAACTGAATAGGGCAGTGATCTGTTCCGTTACTTGTGTCTAAATGTATCTTCTTCCTGTTGTGTTGACATGAATTTTCGTATTGCTTCTACAGTATTGTGTTATTATCAATCAATCAATCAATCAATTTTTATTTGTATATCGCCCTTCGCAGGGTAGCCACAGAGCACTTTACAGACTGGTAAACATACAACAAATGTACAGCAAAATAAAATAATACATAAATAATACAATAAATTAAATGAAATATAGACCTTAAAACAGTTTACATGATCTAAAATAAAGTAAATGAACATTTAAATAAATAAACCATTTAGGCACAGAGGAGAGTAAAACAAAAAACTCCTATGGATGGCATGTAGGAGAAAATTAATCTCTGGGGGTCCATGGCTTAGGGCGTATTAAGCATGGTTAAAGCACACAAACAACATCAGCGTGAACATTGCATGTGTTGTGTTGGCAGATTTATAAAAACGTGGGGTACAGTGGAATGGAAGAAGAGGCGGAAACCTGCGATGCCCCTAAATGCCAAGAAGAGTCATGTGACCAGGGAGAGGATGTCCAGCCACTGATGAAAACTAATAACTACCAATTCTGCTGATAGCCATCTGACCATTTTTGCCTATTTTTATCTTATGCCTTTCATATAATGGTTCCAAGCTGCTCTCTTGAGAGTGCCCTTTCACAATAGATAAGCTTTCATTGACAATGTTGAAATCCATTACATTACTACAACAACTGGTGGATCGGTTAATTACAGTTCAGCTGGCAGACAGAGATAAAAGTACTGATGCGTCTCACTAGTTAGATTTCATTTTCGGTTCTAAATGACAAGGGTTCAATACAGAAACAAACCCGGGTTCCTTATTTTAAAATATCTTCCCCTGTCTTTTTTGAATTAACATCAAAACTGAAAGTGTCTCACCCTTTTCTTTATCCAATTGAAGAACAATCTTAAAATGGGTCTTCAGCCTGCCATACTGTATTCATTGTATTGTGTCATATCTAATGAACGGGCTCAGAAACTAGTGACCAAACTGGGCTTTCTCTGCTATGAAGGTGCTCCTTGTTAGATTGATGCAGCTATTTTATGTCAACCCTTTCAGCAGCTGAGAAAACATAAGGTAACTATTTTCAGTAAGCTAATGAACCAAGTCAGCATTTTATTTTCTTGGGGGGGAAATGAAAGTCAGATTGCTTGTATTTTCAACAAGCACTGCAGTTTTTAGAACCCACTTTCCCAGGTAATTGCGCAGCTGAACAAAAACAGTACGTCTTGTTTATATTTTTTCTTTTCATATGCGGTCACATTTATTTTCTTAAGAGATGCCTAAATAAAGTCATTTGTCTTTTTGTTTATGAAAGTATGTTTTGATGTTTTAAGGTTTCCAAATACAATCTTTCATTGGTATAACACAGGAGTAGAGGAAGTATACATACTTATATACTCATATTTTAATATATATTAAAGACATCATTGAACCCTCAGTCCATTTACTTAACCTGAATGTTTATATATATATATATATATATATATATATAACTTTTAACTGATATAAACATGAAGCAAAAATCATCTGAGATTTATCAAAACATTCTAGTGACAAAATAATTGCAGAATACTTTGGCTTATGACATGCTATGAGTGTATTGCACTTAATATAGAATGGATAAAAGCATTTCACTACTTTAAGTTTCTGATTACTTAAAATAATGCTTGTCAGCAGTGGCATGTGTTAGTCCTGATCCCAAGACTTATCTTCCTGCTGCCAGTCTTTTCAGACAGAATGTCAAGTGGAAAATAAGTGGCCTGTATTATTTATCTGTATTTTCCATATAGAAAAAAAAATAAGCTTGCCGGGGAAGCTTTGAACATTTATTGATCTAAAGAGTTTATATGAGTGAGTAATGTAATGCATGCCGTCATTTAAAATGATTTAAAACAGTGATATATTTAAGGATACAGTACTTGTTGGTTGGTACAAGTATATTTTGGCTTATGACTCCATCTGGCTTATTTCTTACTGTCTCATTTAAAATCCTTCGAAAATGTAATTTTATTAGCAAAAGTTGCAAATACCTTTGATGATGATGAAAGACGAAATGGGCTAATCAGAACAAAATCACATAATATCTGAAGGTTGCTCTTTATATTATTGGAAATTTATGTTTATATATGTAAATGTTTTTTTTTTAAATACATACATTTTCTTCGCAGTTAAAATTATTTTTAAAGTCAATAATCTTTATACCAAGCTATTTCAGAGACCGTAACTTCCTTTTTATAACTGTTGTACATTATTTATTCTGTTTTGTACTTTTCATGGCTGTGTTTTGTCATTGAAATAATAATAGTAATAATATTCATAATAATAAAAGTATACCATATACTTGGCTTTATTAAGAACAATTAATGTATTTTTTCCAGTGGAAAAGAAAAAACAACATGACCACATAATTAAATTGCAATTTACATTTGACAGTCATAATACCCTATTGGTCACAATTTAGAAAAAGCTTGGGTTAAGAAAGCTTTACTCATCAACCTTTTAGTCCACAGAATGAAAACATAAATAAAACATGATTTATAATTTACTTGTTGCACTCATTTCAGAGAGTTGATCTGTATCACTACAGTCTGCAAACAAATGCATAACACATGGAAAAAAACATCTGCAGCTTATTTTCTTTCATCATTCACCATAAATCAAACAGCTTATGATAAATGTCTTACAATTTCAACATCATTCATCCTTCAGCATTAGAATTTTATTTTACAGATCTTCCTCATGTAGCATTCAGCATATACTGCCAGATATATTTGATGAGAAGAGAAAAAGATTGTGTAAAATAAGATAAAATAGCATGGCTGTATGTTCATAACCAAGACAAGGAATGTGATAAATGTTAAATGTATTTATAAAGTTATCTCAGAATTTAAACATTTATCAATGTTAATTAAAATCCTACAGAGAATTTTATTCACAGAATAACAGTTGCTTTAACTCCACACTCACAGTGTGAGTGATTATACAGGGCGTCTTTAACTATGTCTGCATGACATCAGAGAGAAGTTATGCAGAAGTTAATTTTTATTGTGTTAGCTTTTGTTATTCTTATCTTTACAATTGTTGATGTTTATGTTACTGTTATTGCACAGTGTATCTTTAACTATCATTCAAATGCAAAACACTGTGAAAATGTGGGATTTCCTTCTAATAGATTGTTGACTTACATGCACTGTTGAATGACAGGTTTTGATTGGGATATATATCTTTTACATTCAGCATGACCTTTTCAGGGCATTTAAATGAATGCTTAGTTTTGTGTTTGTGTATGTAAACCATTTTAACCTTTTATATGTATATATGCCATTTTACTAATAAACTAGCTTTTGACGTGGATACAATATGTTATCTAAGAATTTATTTGTATTGATATACAGTCCATTATACAATTATTCTGTCCAGAATACAAACCCAAATATTTCTTTTATGAATTATATCTCACATAATTAAATAGTTTTGACAAATGTTGCCTTGGTTGTATTATTTTAAGCCATTAGAGTTTCTGTCCATTTGAAAACTGTGGCTTTTTAGTGACGGAAATGAATGTAAAAAAAGGTTGTGAGGAAAAAGAAAAAGAACATACAACATGTTCTCTAATTTAGAAGTGCTGTGTCTACATTTTAGTATTTGGTTAAAGAGGAACAGATTTTTTATACATTAATTTCTATGGAAAATATAAAACAAGAAAACATCTTTACGCTATTGCATTCTGAATGGTGTGAGGCTATAATAGACAATAATTGATCTTTTGCCCAGGCACAGATTAACTGAATCTTTACCTTATATATGACAGTAGTTGGAGGTGCAGGTAGCAGATTACAGGGTATGCAAAAGTTGTGTATATAAGTGTTGCTCTTCAATTCCATTTTGAGAAAACTTTAGGGTATGGTTATCGATGCACTTTCATATCTTAAATACAGATTTGCAGAAGTTGTGAAATTGGCTCAAACGTTTTACAGGAAAACAGAAGCCCCCCTAAAACTGGCACTGGCTTCGTTGACTGCTGTTGGCATCATTCCTGAGCCTGACACATTTTCACTGCTCTTCCACAACATAGAAACTCGCTGTATGTTGTAAATCCCCATAGCACATAAAGACAATATCTGAACACATAATTGTCTGCTAATAAATAAAGCAATACATAAATCTTGAACACATATAAACAGTATTTAATGAAAATATAATTGTCAATGAAAAACGTACTAGTATTAAGATAATGTAGTTTATTTTGTTGTTAGAAGTGGTCTTTTACATTATGTTCTAGACTTCTAATTTAATAATTGATTAAAAAGTAAATCCTTGGTGTATTCACTCTGGTAAAACTCTGCTGGCTAACTGGTTAATTAGACCAAAATTCAACAAGGTTAAACATTTGCTGGCAAGTAACACAAACTTTTCACCATTAATATAGTCTATCAAAATACTTTAACCAAAGATTTTGTAGTATAACTGTGTCTATGTTTTAGTATTTGGTTGAAGAGGAACAGGTTTTTTATACATTCATTTCTATATTTCTATGGAAAATATAACTATTATATATATATATGATAATGTTAACTTTGTTATGCTAGTATTACAGTATTATTAAGAGACTCAACGTTAGTCAACTGCTAATGTAGACAGATGCTTAGTCTTAGTCTGTCCTAAGTAAATAAAATAAATATTAAAATTAATTAATGTATTGTAAATACTCCAACAGTTAGAGAGCAGTGTACTGAGTAAAGACTGAGATCAATGTACAAAATGCAGAATAATATTGTAAGGACTAGTTATGGCCATTCAATGTTGTTTATGTCTAAAATCAATATGAGAAGTCAAATTATAATGTTTCATCAGTCATACAGACAATCAAGTGTGCCCTAGTGCCTAATCATAAGCTGAAGATCTTCTTACTGGTTTTAAATTCACACATCTCTCAACAAAAGATTTAATAAAAACTATGGGAAACTTGGCAAATACACAGTGATAACACTAGGGGGCAATGTAGCATATTTAATTCCATTAAGCCTTGTTAAAATAAGTGGGTCACATTTTGAAACACACACACACACACACACACACACCACACATATGTTTGCCTGCAGTTAAAGCAATTATCTCTCATGGTCCACCAGCCAGGATTAGTCAATTTTCCTTTTATTAGATTTTCTTCATTCTGTTTCTATAGGATGCAGATGCTGATAAGGTTATTGGGTTAAAATTGGACTATAAATCCAGAAATCTTAACTTGGCTAGATCTCATACCTCCTAATTTTGTTATTATATTACATTTTATTTTTCTTAATTTTTACATAATAATATGTCATCCAGTCATATTTTATCCTGTGCGTCCCATTGAATGTGACTGGAATAGCGCCAAGAATACAGGCTAAAGAATTCAAACATAGGGGATTTGCCTCCATTTGTTCCTCCAAGTGCCATTCTACATAGAACAAATAGTGCCAACCTCTATATACCTTCCAGCAATGGTGTACAATTACCTGAGAATTAATAAACACTTTTAATGCTTTCCAAATTATAGAATTTAGTTTCAGTGCAGCATGAAACAATTGATGGTATATTACACAACATTTTTATCCAGTATAACTGATTAACTAACTCTAAAACTGTAGGAATCCACGGACCACTTTTGCCATTTCAGAAAATGCCTGGAGACACAATGAACAAGTAAACGCCCAAGAGCATAAGGACTATACACAGTATAGTCACACACAGTAAGTACAACATAATCATGAATTGCAAGATGTACCAGAAGCTCATGCAAGTATGAATAAACACTCTTATCATTCTACACAACAGAGAGAGGCTGTGATACCTGCAGGTAAAGAGAAAATGGTTACGCAGGGTGATTATCTAATTGATTTGTTTTCATTTACCTTTATTTACATTTCTGGACGTTAACTATCCATCATCATCTGAGTTGAGCATCATGTACAATGTTCAAGATTAAACATGATTGTAGATTAATGTACCACTCTTTTACAAATTATTGAATTAGCGTTTGTTTTTTAAAGGTTCATAACTATGCAGCGTTGGAGTTTGTCGTGATTAATAAAGTGTTCTTCAGTTCATCTTGAACAGTTACTTTCAGTGTTTTAATATACAAGCTAAAGACTGAGACTTAAGACTTTAGCATTAATGAATGGGTTCATAAAAACATGAACTGTTGTTGTCTTGTCTTCCAAATAGAAGTTAAAAGAATAACTCACGGAGAAGAAAATCTAGGCACAACAGCAGCCTGTCCTGCATTACACAAACACCTCCCTGTTTCTGCTTCCTCACTTATATGATCAAATCCAGATCCCATACTGCAGCCCACATGTAAAAGTCTTCAATAAGCTGGCTGCCTTAACTAGTGTTAACAGTTGTGTTTATGCAACTACAGCCTGTTTATCAGGGAAACCCCAATCAAAGGAATTGCAGGCCTCTGCAGGGAGTAACTTGGAAGGACCCAAGGTTGCCTGGATTTGGCTTGCTTCTTAAAACGCTAAACTCTACACACTCTCTCTGCCTTAAGCAACAAGTATTAAAACTGTGTATCTTATATGTGTCTCATTAAATAACAAGTTATTGAATGCATGAAAACAGATGGCTAAAGCAATCTAAAGTTTATGCAAACCAATCCGCTTTCTGTTGCTTCTTGTAAAACATTTAAGTGAGCAGTTGCGAGGACTACGGCCCGACCAAATCAAACTGTGACCTTCTGCAAATCGCAAATTACAAACTGTACAAATTGTACCAAATCGCATTCTGATTAGCAGATAGGCAGCTTTTTAGTAAATGAGTTAGTAAAGTTAGTTTTAGTTACTACTTAATAAAATAGGGTACAGGTTTGTACATTGCAATTAACAGGTCGGTCAAAAGGTTTTTGTCAAATAAATCTGAAGTATATATTTGGTTGTTTATTTATTTGTATGTATTATATTTATGTATGTATGTATTTATTTATTTATATACACACAAATAAATGAATGTCTAGAATATTTAATAAATAAAAGTGTAAAACCACTCTAGAGATCTTAGGCTTTCTTATTTAAACATTCCAGAAAGGGTCAAACAGGAACAGTGAAGAAACAATATTTACCAACCACTTAGACACTGTCAGTCTGCTTGTAACATCACATTTCATGTTGGATTTCTTAAGGATCAGTTATATAATAAATAGTTATGTAATCCTGGCCTTATAGCTGAGCTAGGAGATTTAGTATTTTTTATAATTTAAACGTACAGACCAGCTGTATTAAATGAAAATCCATACCACAATAGACGTTTGATAATCTTGTTTCTCATCTGAGATAAGTGTGTATCTACAGGACTATTGAGAATTTTATACAACTGATTATAGACATGACATCTTCCATCTGAGACACAAAAGTTAATATCATGTGCTTGAAATTAAATATGAAGGCTGTTGTGTATTATACTTTAATTTAGAGTAGATCCATCTTTTCCTGGAGGTGAAATAAAGCAATATGGCAACAGTAATTTATAATCTGTGACCTAAATGAGGAAATACAAAATGTAAGTCAGTGACAGGCACGTTATCATTGAAGACAGAAGGTTCAGGCCAAACTATGTCCCTTTTTATCTTCGGCTTCTTCTTATCAGTGAACAGACAGAAAAGCAAGTGGGTTCGTGTTTTGTCATGTGGAGTGACATCACTGTCACGTGTCCCTTTAAAATGGGAGATGTTCTTGACGTGTTCGTTCGTAGATGTCAGACACACATTAATCCGTCAGGGTCTGTGTAAATGTCCTCTCTTTTTCCTTATTGCTGAGTGGTATGTGTGTGATAGCCAAGCAGCTGGGATCTGCTCAGCAATCAAGAAAGATTGGGCCAATAATCCATACAGATACAGAGAAATACGCAAGCCAAACATGGCCGCAAAACCCCAAATCGCTGTGTATACAAGCGCTGCCACATCAGTGCAACCCAAATGCATTTTCCAAAGATCAATGCTCATTTAATTAGTGAATGGTTGCTGCCATCAAAGGTTTGAATTGTTTTGCGGCATATCACTAAGTTTAGACATTGCTAGTATAAGTCTGTATAACATATGAGTTCATTTCATCAGCATACGGTTGTCAGAAACATTTTTCTCTTTTTTTTTCTTTTTTTAAAGTAGTTACACTTTCTGCCTTATAAACTTATAATATGAATGTGCTTATTATATCTGTGATTAATACTGATACTATTTACTTAGATGTATTTACTACCTACTGTAGACAAGTATTATTCCTGGACCTAAATAGAAAATACATTTCTCATACTCTTTTTAAACACACATCTATTCTCAGTCCACAAAGAAGATCTCAAATCATCACAAATTGCATTGGGAACATCGCTCTGACTGAATTGGCTGATGTCTTTGAAAACAAGATTAGACAAGTTGATGCACGTCTAAAAGGACATGGGGGGTCATTTCACATTTCACACTTTGGCTGTAAAGTTTATGTATGAGACATTTCTGGAATCTACTTATTATATACGGTAGACAGACTTTTGCCTCACCCTGCATATTTACTTTAATGTCATATATAAAACCATATATTTAAGCCTCAGCTAATATGAATTCAGAGGATGGTATTCCCTTTAGAGAATACTACATTCCATGTTCGCACCTTCTGTTAATGAATGAAATAGCACCCTTCCAATGGGTGGTACATCTCATATATGCTAACAGAAACATATAGCCCTGCAACTTCCTACTGAAAGCAGGATCTGACATGCCTTTTTCCAGGTTCCCGGTGTCATCCTGCAACATGTATTTCTCATTCCTGGAAGATACGCATGTTTACACATCCACAGAGAAAACACAGTGTATGTAATTGTTTGTGCAGTAAAATGTAGCTAAATTATATCTTCACATGTAAAGTTGACTGTGCTTGGCAGGGCACCTGAGGGAAACCTTTTTAGGAAAGTCACCGTTGATCCTCTTTAAATCATCATTAATACATAATGGAAGAAATTCCATATACGTATGCCCGATTTCTAATTTAAGCCACAAAATCATTGCCATCAGCCCAATTGTTAGCACGTGGAGTTTCATGACTTTACCAATCTTGTTCCCTATTCGGGCCTCTTCTGAGACATGTTAACGACATGAATATTGTGCAGACCATGCAGACCAAGGTTGTGAACCAAAGGCTGGTGAGACTGCAGAGCATCATCTTTCATCTCAGCCACAAGGCTCAAATGATCATCTCAGATGTTTGAAGGATAATTTGGCCTGTAACTATATAGCACTAATAACTGTATGTCATACCTAAAAATGAAAGTAACAGGTATCCAAGTGGGCTTCACCCTTCAAATTGAAAGCATCCAACTACACCACCGTTTTAGATATGAAGAGCAAAAGGCTACTCTCACCATAACAAGTACCTACATGTTTCTTGGTGGTGCAACTGTCTTTCTACATTCTCATTCTTGGACAATGAGTTGCTGTTTTATCCCATCTGGATTCATTGAGGTTTACCTCAGTATTGCAACTTAGAAGTAGAGCAAAATTAACAGTACAGAGAGCCACCCTCTCCAACTCATCCACAACCCAGTGCTTGTCTGCTGAGTAATAGGCACATGCTACTCCAAATCTCGGTTCTTCAGTGGCTCCCGATCACAGCTAGCCTCGAGCTCATGATGTTACCCACCATTGTCTTGACCGGACTGCCCCCAGCCACCTCTGTGCACCCTCTTGAGACCACCCCACTATTCCCACACACCGGAACACTCACTTTTCTCCCCTGCCCACTCGTTCTTCATCCTCTCCCCCAAATGGATGTATCGGTATGGCTGATGCTTGTCACCCATAGCTTTCACTCTTCCCCACTCTCACAGAATAGCAGGGTGCATGTTTTCTATTAAATCCCATCTTGATGTCTGCAAAAGAAAGGGAGAGAATGTATCATGTCAAAAACACTTTACACAGGAGAGTTAATTATCTTTTCCACTGAACTTAATCAAGAAAACAGCCTAACTGGTACTGGATTTACAATATATATATATATATATATATATATATATATATATATATATATATATATGTATATACTGCTCTTTTATGATTGATAACAGTGTTGTAGCCAATGACAGTGAGCACCATTAACATATGGACAATAATGGTTATGACCAGTTTAAAATAGTTTACTAACACGTGTTACTTTGCACTAACCGCAGATGACAAATTGATTAACACGTTTAACATTATGTTTATCTGCTGCAACATGAAGAATATTTAAAAATTACATTAATTCCCCTACAAATTATTTTATTTTTATATTTAAACAATGGCAAGATGTTTTAAATGAACTATTAAAACTGTTAATTAAAACATATTTAAGTATCAATTTTTAAATTCTGAAACACTGAACATGTTGGTTGAAAAACAGTACATTTAAGCATCTCAAATGAGATCATTACAGAGTTCCTAAATATTTTACAGAGTATATTAAACTATCTGCATTGACAAAAAGTGATACTCTGCTACCTTCCTTTAAAGGTTTTAATAAAACAAGAACACCTATTGTAATAGCACACGTAGAGGTAAAGCACTTCTATTTTTGTGGTTTGTGTGACTTCCTTAACTTCGGGGAGGGAGTGTATCATAGATATACCGATTACTGATGAGTTCTATTTTATACCAAATTTGTCTATCTTCATAAAAATCTAAACAGGAAACTAGGTATGTAGGTCAGCTAAAAACATGTAGATGTTGAAACAAAATTCTGTGGAATCACGAAAACAGGTGAGAGGTATCTGCAATGCGTAGTACAAATGTAAACCTGAAAATAATCCAGCATTCAATATAATGCCTTATCCTTGGTGTTTTATTTCTGGGAAAATGTATGCATGTTTATGGTGAAATTCTGAAATACATTTTTATTTTGTTTCTGCTGATGATGTCCAGAAATAATTTATAATACTTTAAGAAGTTAATCTGTCGCCTTATTTTTAAAGTTAACCCAAGGACTCCAAAGTAACTATGATGTCAATTAATTACAAAGCAGTGACAATGTTTTCACAAATAATGTAATTTAAGACATAATGAGACCACATAGGGTGGGTGGTTAGATAATGACGTCAGTGTTGTTCCTTTGAAATTATTGGCAAACTTGTGTTGCAGAATAGAATAATCGGTACATTATAAGCCACCAAAGAAATCACTCACAAAGAATGCATCATAATATAGTCCCCTCCGTTATTTTGGAGTGAAGACATTTAGTGTTATTTAGTGTTTTCTAATGTTTTATTTCACCCTATTTAAAGTCAACAGTGGCCAATAGGTTAACTGATAAGAAACAGGAGTCGAGAGATAAGAAGTGCCAAAACCACTGCACTGTTTGAACATGTTCTCTGTAAGCAGGGGGGTGGGGAGACGTAATAAAGAGGATGAGAGTTTCTACACCCCCATCATTCAGTCCACCCATTTCTTTAATACTCGCAAACACACCCTTTTGAAAATGGAAAGGAGCTCCTCCCAACAACTTCTCTACCCACGCCTGAACTCAAAAGCCAAGTGCAACACTGAAAGAGAGCTCCCTGCCGCAAATCCTTTAATGCATTCAGTCTGCCTGACTTTCTTTCACTTGCTCTGTGAATGAGACTCCTGGATTTCAATTCAGCCACAGCCTGGATAAAGACATTTGGAAGAGTGAAAGCCAACCAAACTGGCAATTTTTTTTTTTTTTGGTTTCCTAACCAAAATATTTGGAAACTGCCATGGATTTGGATACAAAACTGCCAGTTTATGAGTAGGGGGGAAGAAAATAGGAGATTGTTTCTTTACATACCGGTATTGAAAGAAAAAACTAACTGAAATTTGTAAAAGTATTCCTTATTAGTATTCCTGAACAGCTGGTATTGTTTGATTTTGAACCACCCTCTGTCAGGAAGGAGGCTTCTACTGCTGGCATGACACAGCCGTCACAACTATTTCATTGATTGTTCATTACTGGTCACAGCAACCGATGCACTATGTGGATGTTTTCTGTTTTTCTATGGATTCTCAGTGTTTTGTCTCTCAGTTTTGGATATGAGCCTGACCAGGATTATTACCACGACATGGAAGAAACACAGGTAAGACACCAGTGAAACTTTCCTATTAAAGGAGTTGTGTAATCTGTTGTAAAGGAAGCTTATATTTACAGATCTTACTAGAAAATGTAGTTACAAAACTGTCTGTTAATCCACTGGAACACATTAATCAAACTTACTTTTTACATTTGTGTGTGCGTGTGCATGTGCATGCATGTGTGCGTGTGTGAAAAATTGGATCTCACTTGAACTTGAATCAAACCATTGAAGATTCCTGTTCACACAACGGTTTACTATAAGACTGGAACACATTTGATCTTTCTTCATCAAATATAATTGAATATTTAAAGGGAAACATGGCTTGACTTGAATATTGCAAATGTGGAAAATTCCTACCCATTCTAATCAAAAAGCTGTTTAAACATAAAATGTTTAAAATGGAGAAGAGTCTGGTGAGCTACAGTAATAGCTGCCCAGTAATCTTCTTGATCTTGGCAGTTGTCATTCTGAGTTCAGTTCAGTTGAGTTTTGACTATTATGTGGCTACTATTGTAATTGACAGCCAATTTAAGTTCTGCTGAGAACTGTGATGCGCTCTAGAATCTGTGTGCGTGACAGGAAGCGGAAGACGGGCAGGTGCATGGTTGATCTTAGTTCAAGATGTGGTATTCCAGCGAATCCAGCTGATTGAGCTGCCAAAATTCAACATATGTCTAGCAATATCTGCGCCAAGCAAGGCCACTAACAATGCCTGCAGAATTGGACACTGCAAACTGTTCAAATTAAGATTATGTATGGGGTCTTCTTGTAACAATTTTGGGTTTGTTAGATAAAACTATGTACTGACCTTACACATTAGTAAATCCTATACCAGCGTTGGAAAATCAACCTCAATGTTCTGTTACTCTATAAATACTAGCTTTCCAATAATAATAATAATAATAATAATAATAATAATAATAATAATAATAATAATAATGGAATAATGGGAACTAAAAGTTCAGAGACTTACAAGGTCACGTTGTCATGTGACATATACTCACTGTATTCCATATTCGAGCACAGGTTCAGCTTCTTCATTGCATAGTTTAGTAAGAGTTCAGCCCAGTTTCTGAAAGGACATAAAGGTCAGAACCTCAATGCATGTGTTAAACAGGCTGTTGTCTTGCTGCTTTCAAAAAAACTGATTAAAATTGCCTGTTAATGTTATACACTTTCAGTCAACTTGTGGCATTTCATTTTTTGTTGGGAACAGTGCATTTTCATTTCATTTCAAAATACATATCACTAGCTACTGATTACAGGCTTCCCAATGAGAGAAAGAGTTTCTAATGCAACACGTGATACCTACTGGAGCCAAATACTGAGTACGCCCTATACAGGATTAATTCATAATGAAATGTACTGCAGTCTGACTATTGCCTGTTTTCTAAAGTGGAATACCAGCCATACAGAATGTATGACCATAAGTCAACATTGCCCCCTTTTTGTGCATCTAAAATAAATGGGATATTAGTTTGTAACCCATGTCTTTATTTTATATGTTAGTAATATATGGTGAGCAGTGGCTGTCCAGAACATTTTAAATAGGGTGGCCATATGGGTCCAGTAGTTATTTTTAGGGTGGCACAATTGTCAACAAAAATACTCATCAAAAATGTGTTCAACTGCTAAAGGGAGCTATTTAATACATTACGTATGCCAATCAATGTAACCTATAATAGGGTGATTTGGAGAACAAGGTTGCACTATAGCTGGCCAAATCAATGTAGAACTGTGACTAAGTAGACAAGGATGAAAATCCCTTAAGTCCTCCCTCCATGTCCCATTACCCCCCGCCATTTTAAACATCTCATCTAAATCTGCACAGTGCACACCCCCATGTGTCACCTAATTACGGTCCCATAAACCCTCCGTTCATCAGCACAACAGGCCAACAACTGGTGGCAAAGCTCAAATATCTGCAGTGGCTGGTGGAACTAGAGGCACGGTATATAGAAAACATGACCTCTACTGTTCACGGGTCACTAAACACTCAGCTGTAGCATAACCTCCTCCTCTTATCCCATCTTTAAAAGATAATGAAAGTAGAGCGCCCTTTCATCAGAAAGGCAACCATAACTTCAAATGAGTAACATCAAATTCGTCAATCTCACATCTCAAAGTTGACCACAGTATCCCTTACTACTGCAAGTGACACAGACAAATGTACACCTTACATTCAAATTTGAATGTTGTATTTGTTTTGGGTTATTAAAGTGCAATATGACAATAGTATCACAATGCATCCCTTAAATTAAAATAGTAAACACAATACTGTTACCAAGGAAATAAATCACAAGTTTCCAACACACAACTCAGACATAAATGCAGTTATTCCATGACAGAGCACTTGCTCCTCTGTGGATTTATATTTTTAAATCACTGAGTAGAGAGCAATTTGGCTACTCTTGGGCACAATAATTGCCGCAGGTAGATCACACATCACCACACCTTGTTTCATAATGTATCCAGTGAGGGGGCAGGCAGGGAACACAAGACAATCATTTGAAGCGCTCTACCGGCACAAATATTAACAAATTCATCCAAAGTCAAGGCCTTTGACCTTCTAGACTCTACAGGCGCTAAGCTTGCACATTCATATAACACCTATACACGTGTTAGGTTCGCTTGTTTCCAGAGGTAATGGTCCTGGCCTTCTAGCGCAGCTTTCCGCAGTTCTGCGCGGCTCCACCAATGGGATCGGTGGGATTCTGCAGATCTGCGCAGAACTGCGGCAATCTGCGCTACAAGACCGTTCAGCGGCATGTCAGTGAAGCGAGTCCGTCCCCTTAAAGTGTCGTCATTCCGCTGCTGATTTTCTTTTGTTCCACTTTGTCCCGAAAATTGGGGTGACCAGCAGACCTCAATGGTGAGGTTAATTTCTACTATATATTTGCAACATAAAAAATAAATGCATGAACTACAGACTGAAATGTATTTAAAATATAGAAAAAAAAGGTAAATTATGGCACAATAAATATATATCACACATATAATAAATAATGTATATATTTTTGTTTGGTTTTGTTGTTATTTTTCCCAATGGCTGTGGCTGAAAATCTAAGGAACCTGGGATATTACCTGAGTGGGACACAAATGTATTTTCGTTTGTATCCGTGCTAATGGAGAAAGAATTGGAATTCAGTATTATGGAGATGTTTATTATAATTGTATTGGCTGGATTGAAGTTGAGCTTGCAATGTGTCTGTCTACAGAGACAGTGGGAGACAGTGTCCACTATTGAAGAGCTGTTGGACCTCATGTCCCCCGAGTATAGCCTGGTCCAACACTGCCTACGGAAGAAGGCACTGAAGGGGCCCAAGACAAAGGAAGAGGACATTTGGAGAAATCCTAGAGAGGCAGCCTTCCACACGTTTGAGGATTCATTGCACCGTAAGTCTAATTAAGTATAATTCTAATGCCCTTTATTGTTAATGTACTGAACAGGCTGAAGGATGTGTTATGCATGGAAACAGTTGGACATGAAGATAAAAAAAAAGGGTGGAAACCACAGTTAACTAAGATATAGTTAATGACATTTACGTTACTTGGTTGTTGTTTTGTTTGGTCTTTGTTCTGGCTTTTCCATATATGTGGCTACTTCAGCCAAAAAACAGCTTAAAGAAAATAAAAACGACAATTCAACTCCAAATAAGATGGTTGTAAAACCTCAGCAGTCACACTGAATAAACACGTTGCACCAGCAAAGCCCTTTTGGCAGCTGTTCTTGGCATTTAAAGAAACACAAAAAGCATTTTCGTCAACAAAAGAAGTCAGATTCCTTTAAAGGAAATTCAACCCACATGGGACAATAGGCTTAAGTCATTTTAAAAGGTCAAACAGAATAATACATTTGATTATTTCTTTAGTTTCTCATTCAAGCCTTTGATTTCTACGTTCTTTCTGAATCGTTGTGTAGGTTTCAGGATTATTTGTAATGTATGTTAAAATCAACACAAAAGTATACATTCCTACAAAAGTAGACTCAATTGTAGGCTTAAGAATTACATTAGAGTTAATTATGAGTAATCATAAGCCTAATATTAATATTAATTTTGCTGACCTTTACATTCAATCTTGCTGTTGTTAATGTTTCTTTACCTTGTCAGTTATCATAAAGGAGATGCAGAAGACCGGCTGCAGGCCAAGAGAAGTGCTTCTAGATGTCTCCAAGGAATACCCTGAAAGTACAAACACGTTTTACATGCCTCACTGTGTCTCTGTGTATCGCTGTGGGGGCTGCTGTAACAATGAGGCCTTCCACTGTGTCAACACAAGTCACACTTACATCAACAAGACCGTAAGAAACTCCTAATGAAACTCCATTGATGGCTATAATTGTTAAACCTTTGTTGAACCTTATGATCAGCTGATCTGCCGAAGCTTCACAATGTCATTTATTTTCTTGTAGTTGGTCGAGATGTACATGCCACAGACCTCATCATCAGTGATCGTGGTCAACTTCATCAACCACACAGCCTGTGAATGCCAAACTAAGCGACCGATTCACTCCATCATCAGGAGGTCGGCAGCCACTGGCCATGCTAAGTGAGTAACTGTTGACTGTGTGACCAGATTGGGAGCAACTGCAAAGCCAAAGTGTCCAGAGTTCGTTGTGCTTCTTGTGTTCGCTGTGTGTTCAGAGGAATTAAAGTTGTCCAAATTGACTGAAATTCTCAATGGTTCACAAGCAGCTCACTAGATAGGTAGATGTATGTGGCTGTCATGTCATTTTAAAAACAAGCACATTTTCCTTCAAACTATGGTTGGAGTATATGGTTTGGGTATAAGACACTGCGCATGACTCATATTTCCAGAATATTCCTTGTTTTTTGCTTTCTAGATGCGCTGCGACCGAAACTCAATGTGCTGCTGGGCTGTTAAGGAGCCCTGTCACCTGCCAGTGTGAGCCCGATGACATCAGCCGGGGGCCTCTGACCGAATACGGTACGTTTGCCTAGGGTTCTGAAACTTGGTTCCAAAGCAGTAGTGTTGACTTGGACATTTAGCTAAAGAAAATCCAGAAATCAAGACAGAAATGGATCTGTACCCAGAGAATGGGGTACTGTAAACTTCCACACAATATCGTAAGGTTAGAAACTAACCAATCTGGAGCAGTTCTTAGGGAAGGTAACTGACAAAACCCAGCAGATTCTTTCATTTTTTTTCCATGCTGTATCTGCACTTCTCCCTCTTCCACTTCACTAACCACAGACCCCCTGGCTGGTGCGCTGTCTGACTTCTGCGGTCCGAACAAAGTGTGGGACGAGGAGCACTGCGAATGCGTGTGCTACAATGGGCTGACCCACTCCGCCTGCGGGGAAGGCCGGAGACTCGACGGCGCTACCTGCGAGTGCGTGTGTGCGGAGCAGGTGGCACCCGAGTTCTGTCCACCCAAGCAGAAGTGGGACGAGGAGCTCTGTGGGTGCGTTTGCACGGCAGACTGCCCAAAGAATCAACCTCTGAATCCGGAGAACTGTCAGTGCGAGTGCAAGGAGAGTCTGGCCACCTGTATGATGCAAGGGAAGAAGTTCAACCCTGAAACCTGCAGGTAACGTCCCAGGAATCTTATTTGGATGAACTCCAAAACTCCAAAGCCATTTGAGGATATTCTGTGTATGTAACTCATTTCAGCTGAAGAGGGCAAGTTATTTTTCTGATGACCTCATCAAATATCCCACATGCTTTAAAAAGGGAAACCAACCCTGGTGTTACTGGAAAGATAATTATGTATTTTCCCATCCTGCTTGTTGTTTACTCGAAATTTACTATCCCAGTGTGACCTCCTGATAAAAAATATTACAATTTCCAGCATTACCAGAAATACAGAATATCTGTGAATCAAATTCTGAGAGCATTGCCTCATTATATGCACAGTAAATATTCAGACCTTGTGTATGTTTCTACCTGTGAAAACATTTTTTACTTGATATCATCCAACTTTTTTTGGGCAACCAGGTGCTCCATTCCTGTATTTCCAGACTAATTCGTTTTTTTTGTTTTTTTTTTTTTCAATCTGATCCACTTTTACGAACCTTAAATCTCCGAGAGTGCAACCACTGCAACCCAGGCATTGGATCTGATTTCAAATATTGCACTGACTCTTAAATAGTCACAGAACATATTCCTGTCTTTGTTGTTGCTTCCGGTCACGTTCCTCCTTTTCCAAAACACGGCTCTGACAGGCACCCGGAATGAGTTTCCTCCCAATTCTAATGCTGTGTTCATCTAATTGTCTCATTACACAACTTGGCAAATGTTTGTGGAACCATATAATGTCACAATTTAGGAATATTCCCTGTACTGGTATTAGTTTGTTACTATGCAAACAGTGCTGAAATTTAAAACACTCCATCACAAATTGCAGGAAATACTTGAAGTGGTTTGGATTGAAATTCTTTTCAGGAACCTGACCAAAAATAATGTACAGTAATGGGAAGGCCTGAACTGTCTTTTACAAGATGGCCTTTCAGTATATATATTCATTACAAAAGTGCAACCATGGATAATAAATGCATGTTTCTTTCTTTTCAGCTGTTACCGGTTCCCCTGTCGGACTCAAAGAAAATGCACATCTGGATATTATTACAGCCACTACGTCTGTCAGTGCTTACCAAATTTCATGAAGTCAGAGGAGAGGTACTGAAAAGAATAGTCACTGGAAGTTCAAACTGAAGAATCTCACAGACAGCTGGCTAGAAAGGAACAAAGACTGGAGAACAGTGTACAGATGTTCTTAATACAGATACTATACTGTAAATGAGAAAACCTGTTTCTATTTGCTCAGTAGTGAGACATCTGCATAATTCATAATTCATAATTTATCTTGAGGTGGAAGCTCAAAGAACATTTTAGTTTACTGAAGAAAAATATTCATATCTGCGTTACTTGTGCTCCCAAACTGCATTGCCATGATCCATATGCTTTCCTGAAATGTGAGGCATTCCTTATATATTCAGAGCATTTATCAATTTATGTTATATATAAAAGTGAAGATCCTTAAGCATGCTGTCTTATGCGGGTATTGCGAGATCATGTTTAAGCAGCCAGAAAATATTTGCAAAAACACAATAATATATTTTAGTAGATAAAAATACAGCAGAGGGTTTAACACATACAGTATGTTTTTCCTTTTTAAAAAATGAACGCCAGTAGAATTAATGTCACAAGTGAAATACAACCCCCAAGGCTATACACGTGGTATTGAAGCAGATTGTCAAATTAGAACCCATACATTTGCAATTCTGTAAAATTGTGTAACCGCGTTTAAACAATAAACAGCTGAAATTATGAGTGAATGAGATAAGTGTTATGGCTTTAAAGACATAAGGTAGCTCAATAACTATTGTTTACAAAATTATTTGAAACTATTTGAAATAATTTAAAGGTATTGTCGCTTTATCAAATAGCACGGCTAAACCCATGCTAATAAAGGAAGTTGCACATTTACTATTAATCCAGATATAATTTTAACAAGAATATTAAAAAAGTAATTTAACCAAATTTTCTTTTGGAGTTGTTGAATCCTGAGTGTTAATTCTAGCCACTCACATTTCTTTAAATCTCTGCATTAACAATACAAAATAGCTAATAAGCCAAAGTGTTAAGTTTCAGCTGTAATTTGAGTCCTCCAATCTCTATTGAAACGATCGGTGATATGAATTATAATTAATCCATATTTTTTACATTATGACAGGGTGTATGTGCGGGTCACAAAAATGCAAAAAGGGTGTATATTTATACATTCATAGGCTATATCCACATGCAGTGAACATAAGTTAGACCATAGATAATCTCAGGTAAGGTATTTTTTAAATAAGGGACAAACAGCTATCTGAATAACATTAGCACATTTTATTTTATAAGCAGCTGCTATTTTTTAAATAAAATGCAAATTTCCATGTGTATATACTTGCATATTTCTGTTCAAAAGCATCCTTTGTAAATTGTTTTATTTTTGATATCTTATGCTGTACAGGTACTCTTGATTTGTGTTTGTCTCCATGTATCTGAGAGAAGTTAGAGTATGTTAAATTACAAATAAAGGAAGAACAAGTGATTATCCACTAACACGAATACCATAGTTAAAACACTTACCTTTTGTTGGATTGTTTCTGTTGTTCCTCACCATTTGACAGCTATTTTGGATTGTAATTGAGAAGGAATTACTTGGGGTCTGATGTTCCATTGTGTGCAAATCACCTCCCTCATTAATTTACTGCAGAGAGGGCAGTTTACCCACAGTGGAAAATAAGGGCTTTTGTGTACAAAGCTGTGAAATTTAAGGCTACAAAGATTGTAAAACATATTTGTATTTTATATATGTAATTCACTGTTGACTATATATAAAATGTTTATTAAGTTTATTAGTTATTTGTATATTCTTGGTTGAATACCTATTTGCTTTCTATTTAAAATATAAATGTTGATGTCGAAAGCATAGTATGGAATGTGTTTTGTAATTTTCATGGTTTTGTTTCATTACCCCTACACAAAAGACACGGTCATCTCAGTACAATTCATTTGGAGGCCGACATCATCCTTCAGGACGTTGAGTTTAGTCTATAGTGTGATATCAGCACACGGGAGCCAGATGTAAACCAGAGATCCTGTATCTCAGTGCTGTTCTCACAAGGTCTAATAAAACAGTTTAGCAGAGACTATTTCCATCAAAGAACAGAAAACATTCATAGAGACACAGCTATCTACATTTTTAACCTTCTCTCATTTTCTCTGACATATTATTCAAGTAAATAACAGCTATGCATTTAGGAGAAATGTGATACATAACTTCATATCCTTGGAATGTTTATCCACAAGAAAATCAAAAGGATTGCATTTTTCCTATACAGAACTCCAATGTAATCCGAACACCTGCGCACAAGCTGTATATGTGCCCGTTTGAAGCAATGTTGAGGTTTAGTATTTTGTTTAGAAAACTAGAGAGAACCATTTTATATCCAGTGTGTGTTCATGATAGTTTGAAACAAGCAACTTATGTGACGTCCATTTGTAATTTTTCATTGCTTCACATTTTAAAGCAAGTCACATCAACAAAACACAACACGTGTAAATCAATTTCGGCAGATTAACAAATCGTGTTCAATAAATAAAGGACCTTGTAGAAGTAGACTAAACATACATTTCTGAAGTAACACTATAGCCATCTTGCTGCATATTCCATAACAGGAAATACTTTGTGTAAACCTGTAACTAAGGCAGAGAAACTGACAAGTTGTCTGGATAACTGCTCTGAAAAGGGATGTCGTTATCCAGACTCTGTAAATGTAAGCTTTCACAATACTATGGTATTACTTTTCACAGGACAGGCTGTTTACTACTGCCATCCATGCACAGAAAACTTATTTGTGTGTGTGTGCATCCAGAGTCTACCACAGTGCAGTGCTGCCTTCTGTTTCTACATGATCAGAAATTATAAATTAAATATTTGTACCAATCATTATTTTTATTGCATGAATAATAAAAATAATATTATAACAATAAAAGTGTTCCTACTATATGTTGTAGAAAATAATCACTGTATAAAGAAATGCTGTAAAAAAAAAAAAAAAAAGAAGAAAAACACAATCTGGACAGCCAAAGGGGTTTTATTTTTGACAACAGCAATCAGCTGGCCGGCAGAGTATTGTACAACAGCAGAACACTGCATTATAAGACAAATTTACACAAAACCTTCATGGAAGGCATATTTCCATTCACAAAGATCTGTGAATAAGGTCTTGTTAACAAGCCCATGCCTGACTTTGCTTGTTAATAATGTGTTATTGGATATTTTACAAAGAGTTTAATGATGGTAGGTATTCAACATCCATCGTATGATGCATACAGGGAGGGACGGTTTCAGTGTCAAAACATTATTTCCTTCCCTCTGGAACAGCAGCAGCAGCTCAAAGCTGTCCATTCCTCCAACTGCTGGGGCTAAACGCTCAGTCAATAAATAATCAACATGCACACAGACAAAACAAACAACACAAATCAAGAAATACAATGCAGAATTCTGTTGGTTTCACCAAAAACTGTCAATCCAGTTTTGCCAAGAATTAGGTCAGGAGGTATCTTTTAATTACCTGCTCAGGTTCCTATTCTCACATTCTGACATGCAAGTCTGCTCACATTTTTATTAGATTTATGTAAACTGCTGCCATTGTTCACACTGTCAAAAATAGCAAGTCTGAATAAGCCTTTCCCACTGAAGTTATAAAGAAAATGGGTTATCTGGGATATGAAAGACAACAGAAAATATAAGGGGGGTGGTGGGGGGGTGAGTAAGAAAACTGTATTATTTTGGTTGGGGGAAGGTATTGAAAGTGAAGGCAAAAGCGTAGTCAGGTTTCAATAGGTCTGATTTCCAGGAGAGACAATTTGAAGATTAAGGAACATAAATACATCAAATTGCAATTCTCTGCTGATCTAAAAGAAAGGCAGAGGAGGTCCAAAGAATAGGCAGATCTCTAACCTAGATTGAGCCAGGTAGCTGTTTCCAAGTTAATTCAGCTGACGATTGTGGGAATTGTAGTCCACTAAGCCACAGGTCTCTCAAGAATGTGAGTTTCAGTAACACGATCACTTTCTAATGTGTGGAGGTGAAGCAAACCAAGGTTCTTGCCTTACAAAAAAACTAATGCGCAAAATAATGCTACGTTGTTTCTCCATAAGGTGTGCTACAGAAGTAATCGTGACTTTAACTGACAGAGAATTTATTGATTAGTAAACTTCACAGAGTTATATCACTTAAAAATATAAATAAGATTTGAAGAGAGTATAAAAAATCACAAAGCTCTAAATGATTACTCCTGACCTAATAAGGCCCTGCTTGTGCATCACCAGCACAGGTTTTTCCATTACAGCCCAGCTTAACAGTTACTTGCAGCACCACATCAGGCTTCTTTAAATTCAGTCTTAGAATAAAGTGCAGTCCCTACCATTTTCCTGTCCTGCGATCAGTGTGCTGGCACAGTGTCTTGGACCTCCCACCACCAAGGTGTCCAAGCCCCAGAAACCCAATACTGGTTTATTTTGGGCACTGTTGCAGTACGGCAACAAGCTTGACCAGTACAATGAGTGCAGAGACCATCTTTCCCATTTCCACTTCCTTCAGTTCAGCAGCAGATGGAAGTGAACTAGAAGACACCTGCATGTCTGATCCAGAAAGATCCAGCTCTGCCACATGTCAGAAAACGGGACTATAAGAAGGGGGCTTTGAGGGCTGTAGGAAATGCAAGACTGAAGAGGAAAGAGGTGGGAGTACCTTCTCTTTCACGGCAGCACAGTCTCCTCCTCCAGCTCCACCTCTGTGTTGATCTGGGCCACACCCAGACGGTACAGCGTGTCTCGGATCACCACCTCCCCAGGCTGGCAGCTCTGCAGGATGTCGCTGATCTGCTGGTTCACGATGTCCTTGCTAGAGAGGAAGTCAATGAGCCGGTTGTAGAGGTAGTAGTACGCGGCGTTGTCGAAGGTGAAGGGTTTCCGCCGGACTGCACTGGCCTTGTCGTCCTTGATTTCATTCAGGACGGCACTGTAGGGCTCCAGCTCCTGGCACAGAGAGAGGGAGTGGTGGCGCACAGCCGGCTCCTGAGCTTCCTCAACGGCATCCCCCGAATGCACGACCCAGCGCAGTGGGGACTTTGTGATGGGGTGCACCAGGGGGTTTTCAGTCCCCGAGAGATCCATGCTGTACTGCTGGTCCTGCAGCTCAGCACAGGACACGTACTGTAAACGAATAAAAAAATAACTAATAAACAAAATGTTAGTGCCACAACATTCTTCAACAGACAGGGAAAGACAAAAACAGTGAAGAACAAAAAAAACATATAGATCTGAGAGACGAGAATAAGGATGCACAGTGAAACTCAGTCCATGGAAAGATGCGGCACTGTGGGATAGGAAAAGCACGCAGTATACCTGGCCACAGAGCATCGCAAAAAGCCTGAGAACTGACCTCTGGCTCCTCCATTGGATCTGAAAAACAGCCCTGGTTCTTCCCCCACATCTGAGCTGCCAGCTCATGGTACTGGATGTCCGTACAGAGAGACACCTGCCGGGGTATGTCTGTGACGTACACTGGGGGCCAATAACGCGAGGAGACCAGCAGATCGACGTGGTCATGGGCCGACTCTCCCCTTACAATATACTTGGAGCCACAGACAACCTGAAAGACAAATGCAGGGCAGTTTTCAGGTGGAGATACGAATTATATTCCTCATGGAGGCATAAAAGATTACCCACAGAGTTGGGGACACATAATAAGATCACATGAATATTATAAGAAGTTACAATTTTTACTCAATTTAGACATCTGGCTTGCAGTTTATTGTCTATCGACCTGTTCTAACAAAAACTTGAGATTTTTCCAATAAAACCAAGTTATCATGTTTCCAGGGCTTGAATTACTAAAACAGGAATAAAAGATGAATGTTAATGACTTGGAATAGGTTTCTTATTTAAATGTATAAATTAGATAGTGCCAAAGAGATTTTTGTATGTATTCATTGTTATGGAACTCCATTTATGACTTCTTAGGAAAACTGTTATTATAATTACATACAACTGAAAATACCAAATGAAAATGACTAGTAAATAAACCTGAAAACATGAGTACAGGTGAAGAATTCCAGCTCTCTCTTTGCAGGCAAAATGGTTTCTTTTCTTCCCTGATTAATCAGTTGAAACTCTAGCTCTGGCAAAGTGTTACAAACTAGTATCACTTTCACCTGCTCAAAAAAAAAAAAAAGCTTTTGTTCTGACTTAGAATTTCATACTGTTCTTATTAAATCAAACAATAATAACCTTCTTAAATATATTTTTCATCTACTTTTAGCGCATTACTGAGGACCAAACTGACAGCTGTTTATTATACTACAATCTTAAAAGGCTTTAACTTCAAGGCATGAATATTGTGGGTCCCACCCTAGCATTCAGTATCCTGTGCCAAATAATATTGTGCGAGTTGAAACAGTAAATCAAGACTGACAGGTTTTTGATTATCATTTTATATGAAAAGACAAAAACAAAAACACACTTTCAGTGGTACCAAGTGAATATCTTCTTACATGTCTACACTGGTCAAATAGGAATACAAACAGTCTGGTTTAAGATGCCTCGGTACTCACTAATAAAAGCAATGGCTTTATTACCTGGTGTGGACAGATCTTGTATAATTTCCCTGCTGTGAGGTGCGCAGGAGGCTGCTTGGTTGTCAGAATACCATTCTGGATGTAGGCATAGAGAGCGCAAAGTGACATCACCATTTGCTTCTAGGAAGTTAGAAAATAAGTACATGTGTTGAAGAAAACACAAAGGGGAAGAGCTCAGAAAAGTACAGTTTTGCATGCCAGCAATTTATCAGTTAGATTTGGAAACCGCTGATTGTTTTGAAAAGTTGCGAAGTTATTGGTGTTCATTCTGAATAATTTATTGGCATTTTTGTTATGCAACCCTGTGGGTATTAGTGAAACACAGTAATGCATGCTGGCTGTCAAAATGCAAGTTTCAAGAAGAAGAGGCGTGTATGAAGACTGATCTTTTCAGTTCTTTCACAAATTCATTTTAGTTTGTCTACCGCAGCAGAGCATGCACTGACTGTAGACCAGCTCTTTCCTCCCCACAGTTTAAATTTTCACCACCCTTTGGGCCACCAAATGTAAATAAGACTCACATGATCAGATGTGCAATTGTGAGATATCAGAATTGCTTATTATCTGATCAAACAAAATCTCTCATTACATTAGAGTAAGCCCATTCACATATTTTTATTCAAAACATGAGAGAGAGCAAATTGTCCAAGAGTTTATTATGAAGTGATTCTTAACCACTGAAATATGTCAAATATTTTAAAAAGAAGAGACTAAGACCATGGAAAATAATATCTTAGATTATTATGACTTGTGTTAGAATTATAAGAGGATACTTTATTCACCCATAGCATGTTTTAGTAAGCACTGTATAAATTAAGAGATGAACAAAACCACAGGGCTAAGTCTATTTTCTGTCTTCTTTTTAAACATTCACTACTTATTAAATCACTTCTCCCATTGTTTAAAAAGCGGTCTCAATTAGGCTTAATGAAATAAAAAACAATATAATTTTCTAATTGCAAAGAAAACAAAGATCAATGTTGCTCTGTCAGGTCTTAAAGAACATATTACTACCCAGCCAGCTGAAGCCAGCAGTCAATCAGTAGTGGAAGCATTCATTTCTGATCGATGCAAATGGCACAAATAATTTAGAAGAATATTCAAAGCAAATGAGTTAAGGTTGC
This sequence comes from Amia ocellicauda, assembly GCF_036373705.1. Taxonomy (NCBI): domain Eukaryota; kingdom Metazoa; phylum Chordata; class Actinopteri; order Amiiformes; family Amiidae; genus Amia; species Amia ocellicauda. The sequence continues at coordinate 18,106,984 of NC_089860.1, forward strand.
TACTTTGAAATTAGTAGCAGCAAATGGTATTCAACTGAAAGGACTTCAGCAAAACAAACCCATTATGTATGTAATAGCTTGAATGAAAGACGGGTTACTCATTCCTTCACTATAATGCCCACTTTCCGCATGTGTTTAAACAATGCATAACATTAAAGAAAGAAAGGAGGTCTTCAGTGGAACTCATCTCATACCAATATCACTGAAGTTAAATGGACCTTGTAAGAATGTAGTGTAGTCTTGTTTATATGTAGGTTAAGATAAGGTCAGTGTGTTTGCTTTCATCCTATGTCTGAGTTAGCTGCCTTTAACAGTGGGACATCTTACTCAATTTTACAGTTTTCACTTAATCTCTTGCCTTATTAAACCTACCAGTGCCCAGCCAAACCCTAAAACATAAAAGCCTGCACACTGAGAGAGATGCAGGCAGTTTACACTTTTTTTCAAAGGGGAATGTTAAACCATGTGTGTCTCTTCAATCAATCAGTCTCAATCAGCATGTTCTTAGAAGGTATAAACAATCATAACAACATCACATTGGACTGTAAATCAAAAATAAAATAAACACTTGAAGACATACTGAACTTAGCAAGGAAATCTTTTTTCCACAGGCATGGATCTACATGATGACAGAATTAGAGCTGTTAAGCCCGAGCTGTTTCAAGTTTCACGTGTGGAGTGAAGTCCATGAAAGTCCTGTGCCAGTAATCAGGCGTGTGCGAGAACCACCTCTCGATAATGTGTTTGTCAGACTACCAAAACTAAAATGATTAAACCAAGCTAGAAGTCCATCTCTTGTATTCTATATTGATTCTCACAGGAGGCACTATCAATGAGAAACCCATCAAGACTCCCTTCTCATACCTTTGTGTCTTCCGGTTTGTTGGGGATGCCGCAGCAGTTGAGAATCTCTCTCAGCTCGTCTTTGTTATATGTATTGATGAGATCTGGTTTGAAAGTGCCTTCATGAATTAATCTCACGAGGGTTGAAATGTTGCCTGAAAGTCAAGAAGATGCCATTAACATTTAGCATACAGGCAGGGCACGAGTCCATTTCGAAATGTTTCCCCGAATGCGGTATTTATAATCTCTCCCGGTACCTATCGCTGGTTGATCGGAGAAATGTTTGTCCTTCTCTGTATTTATAATAACCGAGTTCCTCATCAGAGGAGGAAAGAAAGGGGCGATGATGGAGGCATCGAATTTGGTGATTGGGATGCTGGACGGGAACGCTGCTTGCTCTATGGCTTCACTCTCCATCGTGGACCAGAAATCATCCACATTCACTTCATCTGGAGCCTGGAAATCTGGCCACGTAAACTGGGAAAAGCAAATCAATATTCTCATTGTAAAGCTATAGTAAAGCATTTGTATTAAGCTCAGACATGATCAACAGGATGTACACTCAAGAAGATTAACCTAAATGCAACAATTTGCTTTAAATAACTTTGAATAATAGTATCCTTTTGATAAGTTTTAAACCACCTTAATCACCAATATGTGCGCACAAGTCACAAAATTAATACAATTATCAATGCTAGATTCATATTTTATGTTTTATATGTAATTCGATTCATTAAATGAAAAATAGTGACTGCTCCAGCCTTACCTCTACATTTTTCAGATGGAGAACGTTGTCTGTGTTCCTTTGTGCGATCTCTACCTTAGGAGCTATACCACAAACCCCACAGATCATGTCGTTGAAATCCCTAACAGTGAGACACTCAAA